>NW_027142519.1:0-90108 GCF_026170545.1 Melanerpes formicivorus | reverse complement strand
TAAGGTCTTTGCCCAAGGTCATTGCTGTGCCTGATGCAAGAGGTGGGCACCTCTGCAAGCCAGGCCACCAACAAATCCACTCCAGAGAGCTGTGGAGGCTTCTGCTAATCCCTTAGGCAGAGAAGGAGTGGGTGCCAGTGAAAGGTGTGCCCCCTCCCTGGAGGTGTTCAGGGTCAGGCTAGATGAGGCCCTGAGCTAGCTGGGCTGGTGGGAGGTGTCCCTGCCCATGGCAGGGGGCTGGAACTGGCTGAGCTTTGAGGTCACAGTACCACAGTATAACTAAGGTTGGAAAGGACCTTGAGGATCACCAAGTCCAACCTGTCACCACAGGACCCCATGACTAGACCATGGCTCAAGTTGCCACATCCAATCCCCTCCTGAACACCTCCAGGGATGGGGACTCCACCACCTCCCTGGGCAGCACAGCCCAATGATGAATGACTCACTTGGTGAAGAACTTTCTCCTCCCTTGAGTCCAAACCCTCCCCTGGCACAGCTTGAGACTGTGTCCTCTTGTTCTGGTGCTGCTTGCCTGGGAGAAGAGACCAACCCCCTCCTGGCTACAACCTCCTTCAGGTAGTTGTAGAGGGCAATGAGGTCACCCCCTGAGCCTCCTCTTCTCCAGGCTAAGCAACCCCAGCTCCCTCAGCCTCTCCTCACAGGGCTGTGCTCCAGACCCCTCCCCAGCCTCCTTGCCCTTCTCTGCACACTTTCAAGTCTCTCAATCTCCTTCTTGACCTCAGGAGCCCAGAGCTGGACACAGGACTCCAGGGGTGGCCTCAGCAGTGTTGAGCACAGGGCACAAGGACTTCCCTGCTCCTGCTGGCCACACTCTGCCTGATGCAGGCCCAGGATGCCCTTGGCCTTCTTAGCCCCCTGGGCACACTGCTGGCTCATATTCAGGCGGCTGTCAATCAGCACCCCCAGGTCCCTCTCTGGCAACTCACAGCACTCTGCCCCCAGCCTGTAGCACTGCCTGGGGTTGTTGTGGCCAAAGTGCAGCCCCTGGCACTTGGACTTGTTCCCTTCCATCCCAAGCCAGTCTGTGACTGTATGAGATGAGGACACCCACCTGCAGGGCACTTGGTGTAGTTTGTGGAGGGCAGCTGTGCAGTAAAAGCCTTCTGGGCACTCCAGACACTGTGCCATGCCCCAGGCTGGGCTGTAACTCCCTGCAGGGCAGGGCTGGGCTCTGCTGCTCCCTGCCACACAGTAATGGCCAGGTGGACAAGGTCCTCCTCTGACTGTGGCTTGGAAGACAAAAGAGCCCTGGTTAGAGCCTGCAGGGTCACAGGACCACCCAGCTTATGCTGGAGAGACCTTTGAGGTCTTTGAGTGCAACCCTTGAGCCAGCACTGCCAGGGGCCTCAGCACCACATCTGCACAGCTGGGACACAGCATTCTGCACCACTTACACCACCAGCACAGCTTACTCTGGGGGGCTTGGAGAAATGCTTCCTCCACTGCAGTAGAATCCAGCCTCACATGGGCCACTTGGAGCCACGAGTCCAGTCCCACTGCAGAAAGACCCTGAAATGAAGGGGGAGAGGGGGGAACACAAAAGGACCACAGTGATGAGAGCCACACAGCACAGGCCAGGGGGAAATCATCACTGAGGCAGTGTTGTGTGATGTCAGCTACATCTGACCACACACATCCCTGCCCCTGGGGAGCTCCTCTCTCCACTCTGCCCCTGGGAAAACCCTCCCTCCACCCTCTGCCTTTGTGGAACTCCTCTCTCCACCCCTGCCCCTGGGGAGCTCCTCTCTCCACCTCTGCCCCTGGGGAAAACCCTCCCTCCACCCTCTGCCTTTGTGGAAACTCCTCTCTCCACCCCTGCCCCTGGGGAGCTCCTCTCTCCACCCCTGCCCCTAGGTAACTCCTCTCTCCACCCATGCCCCTGGGGAGCTCCTCTCTCCACCCCTGCCCCTAGGTAACTCCTCTCTCCACCCCTGCCCCTAGGTAACTCCTCTCTCCACCCCTGCCCCTGGGGAACTCCTCTCTCCACCCCTGCCCCTGGGGAGCTCCTCTCTCCACCCCTGCCCCTAGGTAACTCCTCTCTCCACCCCTGCCCCTGGGGAACTCCTCTCTCCACCCCTGCCCCTGGGAGCTCCTCTCTCCACCCCTGCCCCTGAGGAACTCCTCTCTCCACCCCTGCCCCTGGGGAGCTCCTCTCTCCACCCTGCCCCTGGGGAACTCCTCTCTCCACCTCTGCCCCTGGGAAATCCCTCTCCACCCTTTGCCCCTGCGGTTTCCACCTCTGCCCCTGGGGAGCTCCTCTCTCCACCTCTGCCCCTGGGGAGCTCCTCTCTCCACCTCTGCCCCTGGGGAGCTCCTCTCTCCACATCTGCCCCTGGGAAATCCCTCTCCACCCTTTGCCCCTGGGGAACTCCTCTCTCCACCCTTTGCCCCTGGGGAACTCCTCTCTGCACCTTTGCCCCTGGGGTTTCCACCTCTGCCCCTGGGGATCCCCTCTCTATCTCTGCCCCTGGGGTTTCCCCCTCAGCCTCTGGGACCCCCACCACCTTCTTCCCCTGGGGATCCCCTCTCCAGCCTTCCCTTGGTGATGCTTCCAGTGAGACTAGCTGCAGATGCAGAGCTGCCTGTACGAGCAGCACTCCTCCATCACCTCTAAGCAGGGAAGCATGGAGAGGAAGGGTGGGGGAGAAGCTCAGGGGTCACTGTGAGCAGCCTCTTCTGTGCCAGGTGGTAGGGCTTGGTCTGTCTGTGCCCTACCCAGCATCTCTCTCCAGGAAAACATTTGTTGGTGACCCTGGATGGGCTCCTGTGTGACCTGTGCTGGATTCTGTGGTCCTGCTCTGGCAGGGGGTGGGGGTTGGACTGGATGAGATAGGTTGGACTTGATGATCTCTGAGGTCTTTTCCAACCTTATTGATTCTATGATTCTATCTCTGAAGGTCCCTTCCACCCCCTGGGATCCTCTGATCCTATGGCTGCTGGCTCTAGGGCTCCCAGGCTTCTCAGGCAGTGCTGGTGTCTGGCTGCAGCCTCATTCATCCTGGCTTTCCACACTGTACCTGGATCACACAGCAGGCAGTCCTCCAGCCCAGTGTTCCCAGCTGAACTGCTGTAGTGACCAGGAGGACATGGCTGTGGAAAGGCAGAAGCCCACAGGGCAGTAGGTTCCCCTTGGGCAAGTGTTCCCCAGAAGGCCATCTGTAGGGCTTGGGCTGGAAGCACCTTCCCTGCAGTAGAAGCCAGCCAGGCAGGGTCCTGTGACCCTGGGACTGCCCTGCAAGTGCACAGTAGTGCCCTGAGGAGGGAAGGAAGGAAGAAGGACACTCAGAGAGCAAGCTGCAGACCTCAGCTCTTCATCCTTTCAGCACCTGGAGGGATCCTACAGGAAGGCTGCAGAAGGACTTTCCCTGAGGGTGCCTAGAGGCAGGTCAAGGGGGAAAGGTCTGGAGCTGAGGCAGAGCAGGGTTAGAGTGGAGCTGAGGAAGAAGTCCTTCAGGAGGAGGATGGTGAGGCTCTGGAACAGGCTGCCCAGGGAGCTTCTGGATTCCTCCTGCCTGGGGGTGTCCAAGACCAGGCTGGAGGAGGCCCTGAAGCAGCTGAGTGTAGCTGAGAGAAGTCCCTGCCCATGGCAGGGGAGTTGGGGGAGATGAGCTCTGAGGTCCCTTCCAACCTGAGCTCAGGAGCATTCCTCACACACATTCTGCTCTCAGCACTTCCCTGCTGCTTACCTGGCTCACAGGGGCTGCAGTGGGACCCCAGGCTGCTGCCAGCCTGGGGGTTGTAGGTCCCCTTAGGGCATGGGAACTGGGTTGCAGAAGCAGTGCTGGGAGGGCAGTAGTGGCCACTTGGGCATTCGTTCTCCACAAAGGAAGAGGAATTCATGGGGCAGAAGAACCTGGAACAGAGAGAGATTGGGTTGGGTTGGGTTTGGTTGGGTTGGGTTTTGTTGCTGTTGGGGCAGTTTGGTAGCTTGGCTACCAAAAAATGGGGGTAGGAGGGAAAGGGAAAGGGGAAGGGGAAAGGGGGAAGGGGGAAGGGGGAAGGGGAAAGGGGGAAGGGGGAAGGGGGAAGGGGGAAGGGGGAAGGGGGAAGGGGGAAGGGGGAAGGGGGAAGGGGGAAGGGGGAAGGGGGAAGGGGGAAGGGGGAAAGGGGAAGGGGGAAAGGGGAAGGGGAAAGGGAAGGGGGAAGGGGGAAGGGGGAAAGGGGAAGGGGGAAGGGGGAAGGGGGAAGGGGGAAAGGGGAAAGTGGGAAGGGGAAGGGGAGGGAAACAGCAAGGGCAAGGGCAAGGGCAAGGGCAAGGGCAAGGGGAAGGGAAAGGGGAAGGGAAAGGGACAACCTCCACTCCTTGGTGACACAGATGGAAATGGAAAGGGAAAGAGGGAGGAGGAAAGGGGAAAGAGGGAGGAGGAAAGGGGGAAAGAGGGAGGAGGAAAGGGGAAAGAGGAGGAGGAAAGGGGGAAAAGAGGGAGGAGGAAAGGGGGAAAGAGGGAGGAGGAAAGGGGGGAAGAGGGAGGAGGAAAGGGGGAAAGAGGGAGGAGGAAAGGGGGGAAAGATGGAGGAGGAAAGGGGGAAAGAGGGAGGAGGAAAGGGGGAAGAGGGAGGAGGAAAGGGGGAAGGAAGGAGGAGGATAGGGGGAAAGGAGGGAGGAGGAAAGGGGAAGGAGGGAGGAGGAAAGGGGAAAGAGGGAGGAGGACTAATAAAGAAAGGAAGAAAATAAAGGTCAAGAGAAGTGATTCTTCCCCTCTAGTCTGCTCTTGTGGGACCATCACTTTGTATACTGCATCCAGGTCTGTGTCCCCATCAGAACAAGGACATAAACTGCTGGAGAGGGTCCAGAGGAGGTCACAAAGATGATTCAAGGGCTGGAGCAGCTCTGCTGTGAGCACAGGCTGAGGGAGCTGGGGCTGTGCAGCCTGCAGAGGAGAAGATTCTGGGGACACCTTTTAGCTACCTGTCAGGAGCTGAAGGGATCCTGCAGGAAGGCTGCAGAGAGACTTCTCATGAGGGTGTCTGGAGCCAGGCCAAGAGGGAAGGGTTTGGAGCTGAGGCAGAGCAGGGTTAGAGTGGAGCTGAGGAAGAAGCTCTTCAGTGTGAGGATGCTGAGACTCTGGCACAGGCTGCCCAGGGAGGCTGTGGCTGCCTGAGTCCCAGTTGAGAGGTGTCCCTGCCCATGGCAGTGGGGTTGGAGCAGATGATCTCTAAGGTCCCTGCCAACCTCAGCCACTCTGTGCTACCCTGGCCACAGGTAGCTGCACAACAGCCTGGTGGTGGGACTGGGCAGGCTGCCTGGGGCTGCTGCACTGTGCTGTGTGGGCCACAGAAAGAGAGCTCCTCCTGCACATTGCTGCACCTTCAGCTGCTTCCCCATGTGCCACACTGATGGCATAATTGCAAAAGCCACAGAGACATCATTTCCTTAACTGGAGTCATAACACAGCCAGGCTGGGATTCATCAACTTGTAAAAGCTAATCAAGGTCAAATCCAGTCAGAATTGGAAGTGAATTCCCCAAGGAGACGCCAGGCTCAGCAGGAGGTGTGGGCAAGGTTCCCTTCCCATTCCTCTGCCAGCCTGTTGCCAGGGGAACCATCTGACACTTCAGACATGGAAGGAGTTTTTGGTGCTGATGTTTGCTCTGCTCTCTGTTCTCTTAGGCTGGAGGTGAGGAGAAAGTTCTTCCAGCAAGAGGAATTGGCACTGGGATGTGCTGCCCAGGGAGGTGGTGGAGTCCCCATCCCTGGAGGTGCTCAAGCTGTGGCACTTGGAGCCATGGTTTAGTTAGTCAGGAGGTGTTGGGTGCTAGGTTGGACTTGATGATCTCTGAGGTCTTTTCAGCCTGCTTGATTCTCTGGTTCCCAGAAGCCTTCTGATCCAAATTCCCTTCCACTGGAGCTGTACCTGGGGTGAGGACTTTGCCTGCTCCCATATTCAAGTGTTAGAGCACTGCTAAACAGAGCTCAGGGATCCTTCTCCTCCCTCTGCTTCCTCTCCTCATTTTCCCACCACACACTGGATCACAGCTTGGAAGGGACCCCAAGGATCATCTGTTGCAGCCATGCAAGGTGATGATGGAGTGGAAATGAGCTGGCCCAGCACCCTGGCAGCTGAGCCTTCAAGCTGTCCAGTGCAGGGGAACCCATTGCTCCCTTGGGAGATGATTTGCTCTCTGCACCTCCCCTGAAGGAGGTTGGAGCCAGCTGGGGGTTGGTCTCTTCTCCCAGGCAAGCAGCAGCAGAACAAGAGGACACAGTCTCAAGCTGTGCCAGGGGGAATTTAGGCTGGAGGTGAGGAGAAATTTCTTCAGAGAGAGAGGAATTGGCCATTGGGATGTGCTGCCCAGGGAGGTGGTGGAGTCACCATCCCTGGAGGTGTTTTAGGAGACTGGATGAGGCACTTGGTGCCATGGTTTAGTTGCTCAGATGGTGCTGGGTGAGAGTTGGACTTGATGATCTCAAAGGTCTCTTCCAACCTGGTCTATTCCCTTCCATTCCCTTCATTCCCTTCCATTTCCATTCCATTCCCTTCCATTCCATTCCATTCCATTCCATTCCATTCCATTCCATTCCATTCCATTCCATTCCATTCCATTCCATTCCATGCCATCCCATTCCATCCCATCCCATCCATTCCATGCCATGCCAATGTCTGCCTGACTGGAGAAAACCTTCTTCTGGAGTCCAGTGGAATCTCCCCAGCAGTGACTTTGTCCCCATCACCTCTTGTCTTTTCCCTGGGACTCCTTGTCAAAAGGGAGTCTCCATCCTCCCATGGACCCATGGTTTCCCTAAGGCTCCTCAAGGCTGAGCAGACCCAGCTCTCTGAGCCTGTCCTGGCAGGGCTGCCAGGCCTCTGATCATTCTCCTGGCCCTTCTCTGGCCCTTCACTGCCCCAATGATGCCTGGGACAAACAATTCCTCCAGCAGTGCCTCCCTCACACCATGCTAAGCTCTCTCTCTCTCTCTCTTACCCTGCAGGACAGGGGAGGCAGCTGGTTTGCCTTTGTGAAGGGTTGTAGGAGCCTGCTGGACAAGGCACTGGAAGAGCTGTGCCTGTGGGACAGAAATGCCCTGGAAAGGAAAGAACTGATCAGCATCAGCAGTGTTTGGAAGACAAGGCAGAGAGCTGACTGGGACCTTAACTCACCCTGGGGACATGGCTGGGGCTTCTCACCAGAGACACAGTATTCACCCTCTGGGCAAGCATGGCACTGCTCTCCATGGCTGTGTGGCATGTAGGAGCCAGGGGGGCATGGCACTGGGCTCTGGATCCAAGAGGACAGAAGTGGCTGACTGGACAGGGAGCTCCTGAGAGGCCATCAGTGGGGGTTGGGCTCTGAGCTCCAGAGGTGCAGTAGAACCTGCAGGCACAAACAGAGGAACAGAGCCCTGGCAGACATCTCTCCTTACACACACCCTGGAATGGGATGGAATGGAATGGAATGGAATGGAATGGAATGGAATGGAATGGAATAATGGAATGGAATGGAATGGAATGGAATGGAATGGAATGGAATAGAATAGAATGAATAGAATAGAATAGAATAGAATAGAATAGAATAGAATAGAATAGAATAGAATAGAATTAACCAGGTTGGAAGAGACCTTCAAGATCATTGTGTCCAACCTATCAACCAATCCAACACCACCTAATCAACTAACCCATGGCACCAAGCACCCTATCAAGTCTCCTCCTGAACACCTCCAATACTGGTGACTCCACCACCTCCCTGGGCAGCACATCCCAATGGCCAATTCCTCTTGCTGGGAAGAATTTCTTCCTAACATCCAGCCTGAACCTCCCCTGGCACAGCCTGAGACTGTGTCCTCTTGTTCTGATGCTGGGTGCCTGCCTGGGAGAAGAGCCCAACCCCCCACCTGGCTACAACCTCCCTTCAGGGAGTTGCAGAGAGCAAGAAGGTCTCCCCTGAGCCTCCTCTTCTCCAGGCTAAGCAGCCCCAGCTCCCTCAGCCTCTCCTCACAGGGCTGTGCTCCAAACCCCTCACCAACTTTGTTGCCCTTCTCTGGACACCTTCCAGCAAGTCAACCTCCGTCCTAACCTGAGGAGCCCAGAACTGGCCACAGGACTCCAGGGGTGGCCTCAGCAGTGCTGAGCACAGGGCACAAGGACTTCCCTGCTCCTGCTGGCCACACTCTGCCTGATGCAGGCCAGGATGCCCTTGGCCCTCCTGGCTGCCTGGGCACACTGCAGGCTCATGTTCAGCCTACCATCAATCAGCACCCCCAGGTCCCTCTCTGCCTGGCTGCTCTCAGCCACTCTGCCCCCAGCCTGTAGCACTGCCTGGGGTTGCTGTGGCCAATGTGCAGGCCCTGGCACTTGGATGTGTTCAATCTCCTGCCCTTGGATACTGTCCATCTGTTCAGCCTGTCCAGGTCCCTCTGCAGAGCCTCTCTGCCCTCCAGCAGATCAACTCCTGCCCCCAGCTTGGTGTGATGTGCAAATTCACTGCTGATGGACTCAATGCCCTCCTCCAGATCATCAATGAAGATGTTAAAGAGCACAGGCCCAGCACTGCTCCCTGGGGCACACCACTGGTGCCTGGCTGCCAGCTGGCTGTGTTTGCTTCCTCTACTTACCCTGGGCTGCAGTGTCCAGAGGGGGCCATCTGCCCAGAGCTGTTGCAGTAATATCCCCCAGGACACAGCTGGCACTCCTGCAGACTTCTGCTGCCCTCCTTGCCAGCCCATGTGCCAGGAGGGCACTGCAGTGGAAGAGGTGCACCTGGCAAAATCAACAGCCCCAGGGTGAGGAAAGGGCACCTCCTGCTCTCTGTGAGTTAACAAACAGCACAGAATGCATCAGGCTGGAGGCAGCCCAACCCCCCTGCAGTCAGCAGAGACATCTCCAACTAGAGCAGGCTGCTCAGGGACACAGCAAGTTTCACCTTGAATGTCTCCAGTGGTGGGACCTCAGCCACCTCTCTGGGCAACCTGTGCCAGTGTCTCCCCATCCTCACTGTGCAGGGCTTCCTCCTGATGCCCAACCTAAATCTGCCCTGCTCCAGGTTCAAACCATTGCCTCTCATCCTGTCACTCCAAGCCTTTCTCCACAAGCCCTCCCCAGCCTTCCTGTAGGTCTCCTTCAGGTACTGCTCTGAGGTCTCCCTGGAGCCTTCTCTTCTCCAGGCTGAACAGCCCCCAGCTCTCCCAGCCTGAACACCCTCAGCTAAAGCCTTCTGCTTCAGCAAAGCACCTTACCTTCAGGACAATAGTGGCCAGGAGGACAAGGGAGTCCTGATTCTCCATCCTGGGGGTTTCTTACTTGGGCACCACCTCTGCACCAAAATCCCTCAGCACAAGCTCCTGGAAAACAGAGCAGTAGGCACCAGACACATCCAGGCAGAAAACTGAGAGGGCACCTAAGTGCTAACCTGAGAACCCAGACTGCAGCCCAGCCCTTGGCTTGGCATTAGAATCACAGAATCAGTAAGGTTGGAGGAGACCTCAGAGATCAGAAAGGCCAACCTGGCACCCAACACCTCCTGACAACTAAACCATGGCTCCAAGTGCCACATCCAAGCCCCTCTTGAGCACCTCCAGGGATGGGGACTCCACCACCTCCCTGGGCAGCACATCCCAATGGCCAATTCCTCTTGCTGGGAAGAATTTCTTCCTCACCTCCATCCTGAATGGAATGGAATGGACCAGGTTGGAAGAGACCTTTGAGATCACCAAGTCCAACCTGTCACCCAACACCATCTGATCAACTCAACCATGGCACCAAGTGCCTCATCCAGTCTCCTGTGGTGGGGACTCCTCCACCTCCCTGGGCAGCACATCCCAATGGCCAATCTCTCTCTCTATGAAGAGCTTCTTCCTAACATCCAGCCTGAACCTCCCCTGGTGCAGATTGAGGCTTGAAGCCTTTCTTGAACACCTCCAGGGATGGGGACTCCACCACCCCCCTGGGCAGCACATCCCAGTGGCCAATTCCTCTTGCTGGGAAGAACTTTCTCCTCACCTCCAGCCTCAACCTCCCCTGGCACAGCTTGAGACTGTGTCCTCTTGTTCTGCTGCTGCTTGCCTGGGAGAAAAGACCAACCCCCAGCTGGCTACAACCTGGTGTTGGGTGATGGATTGGACTCGATGATCTCAAAGGTCTCTTCCAACCTGGTCTGGTCTGGCCTGGTCTATTCTATTCTATTCTATTCTATTCTATTCTATTCTATTCTATTCCATTCCATTCCATTCCATTCCATTCCATTCCATTCCATTCCATTCCATTCCATTCCATTCCATTCCATTCCATTCCATTCCATCCCATCCCATCCCATCCCATCCCATTTCATGATGATGAATTATTTGGGATTGGCTGTGAGGAAGAAGTTGTTGCCCAGGAGGGTGGTGAGAGCCTGGCCCAGGCTGCCCAGGGAGGTGGTGGAAGCCTCCTGCCTGGAGCAGCCTACTCCAGGGCTCTGTGACCCTAACAGTGCAGAAGTTCCTCCTCATGCTGAGCTGCAACCTCCTGTGCTGCAGTTTCCATCCCTTGCTCCTTGTCCCAGGTTGCAGCCCTGGTGCTGCACTAAAGCAGCTTGGTGGTGGTGAGAGCCTGGCACAGGTAGGTAGGCAGATTGAGATTGGTTGTGAGGAAGAAGTTGTTGGCCAGGAGGGTGGTGAGAGCCTGGCCCAGGCTGCCCAGGGAGGTGGTGGAAGCCTCCTGGCTGGAGGTGTTTGCAGCCAGGCTGGAGGTGGCTGTGAGCAACCTGCTGTGGTGTGAGGTGTCCCTGCCCATGGCAGGGGGGTTGGGACTGGCTGATCTTTGGGGTCCCCTCCAGCCCTGACCATTCAATGAACTAGGATGGAAAGCCAGGCTGATTGCCAGCAGGGTGCAGCCAGGTTTGGCACTGCACAGCTCCCAGCTGGGTTGTCTCAGTTCCAGTTCCTGCAGCCTCTCTCTCACTCCCTGCTCAGAAGGAAGAAAGGGGGCAACAAGGACACACTCTCTCTCTCTTTTTCAGGACATTCCTGACAAGAAGCATGGGAGAGTTCAGCTCAGCACCCCAGAGCCCAGTGCCTGGCACTCCCCAGCAGGCTCTCTAGCAGCAGCAGAACCCCAACCTACCTGTTGGGGCAGCGAGCCCAGAGTGCTCACAGTACTGCCCTGGGGGGCACCTCTGGCATTCCTGGATGCTTCTCAGCTTTGCCCTTGGCCCAAAGGTACCTGCAGGGCAGCTGTGCTGGGAGCTCCTCTTTGTCCCTGGTGGGCAGTAAAAGCCTTGAGGGCATGGATAGAGTGTGAAATCAGTCACTGGGCCTTGCTGGCTGTCACAGTAATAACCTGCAGTGGAGACAGAGGAAGGGAAGCTGCATCAGTCTGGGAGAGGCACTGCTCATCAGGGCAGGCTCCCAGCAGGCTCTCCCAGGCACACCAAGCACCTCAGTGGCTACTCCCAGCCAGGTCCCTCTCTGCCTGGCTGCTCTCAGCCACTCTGACCCCAGCCTGTAGCTCTGCCTGGGGTTGCTGTGGCCAAAGTGCAGCCCCTGGCACTTGGACTTGTTCAATGCCATCCTGTTGGCCTCTGCCCATCTGTGCAGCCTGGCAAGGTCCCTCTGCAGAGCTCTGCTGCCCTCTAACTGACCAACATCTGCTCCCAGCTTGCTGTCATCAGAAAATTTACTGCTGATGGACTCAATGCCCTCCTCCAGATCATCAATGAAGATGTTAAAGAGCACAGGGCCCAGCACTGCTCCCTGGGGCACACCACTGGTGCCTGGCTGCCAGCTGGCTGTGGCACCATTCACCACCACTCTCTGGGCTCAGCCTCCAGCCAGTTCCTAACCCAGCTCAGAGAGCTGCTGTCCAAGCCAGGGGCTGACAGCTTGGCCAGGAGTTTGCTGTGGGGGATGGTGGCAAAGGCCTTGCTGCAGTCCAGGCAGACCACATCCACAGCCTGCCCCACATCCAGCAGGCAGTCAGCTGGGCATGGAAGGAGATCAGGTTGGAGAGGCAGGACCTGCCCTGCCTGAATCCATGCTGGCTGGGCCTGAGCCCTTGGCCATCCTTCAGGTGCAGTTATTGCCCCCAGGATAATCTGCTCCAGCACTTTCCCTGAGCAGTGCCTCTCAGAAAGATGTTTGATGCTGTACAAACCCAGGCACAAATCCAGGCTGGGGGCAGAGTGGGTGCAGAGTAGCCCTGGAGAAAAAGGCTTGGGAGTGTTGGTTGCTGAGCAGCTCCCCAGGAGCCAGCAGTGCCCTCAGGCAGCCCAGAGGCAGCTGGGTGCTGGGCTGCAGCCACAGCAGGGTGGGCAGCAGGGCAGCAGAGGGGATTCTGCCCCTTGGCTCTGCTCTGCTCAGACCTCACCTCCCATCCTGCCTCCAGTTCTGGTGTCCCCAGCAGCAGAAGGACACAGAGCTGCTGGAGAGAGCCCAGAGGAGGCCACAAGGATGCTCCAAGGGCTGGAGCAGCTCTGCTGTCAGCACAGGCTGAGGGAGCTGGGGCTGTGCAGCCTGCAGAGGAGAAGCCTCCAGGGAGACCTCAGAGCTGCTGCCAGGAGCTGAAGGGATCCTGCAGGAAGGCTGCAGAGAGACTTCTCATGAGGGGGTCTGGAGCCAGGCCAAGGGGCAATGGTTTGGAGCTGAGGCAGAGCAGGGTTAGGCTGGAGCTGAGGAAGAAGCTCTTCAGTGTGAGGGTGGTGAGGCTCTGGCACAGGCTGCCCAGGGAGGCTGTGGATGTCCCCTCCCTGCAGGTGTTCATGCCCAGGTTGAATGAGGCCTCAAGCAACAAACTCTGGTTGGGAGCTGTCCCTGCCCATGCTAGGAGGCTGCAGCAGATGATCTCTGAGGTCCCTTCAGCCCTTCTCTGACTCTCTGAAACCTGCTCCTCTGAGCATGTCCCTGCCAAGCTGCAGTTCACTCTTGCCTTACCTCCCCAGCACTCTCCAGTTGGGGCACTGAGGCCAGGCTCCTCGCAGTAGAAGCCAGAGGGGCAAGGCTGGCACTCTGACAGCATTCTCCTCCCTGGGAGGCTGGAAAAGCTGCCAGCAGGGCAGGGCTCAGGCACTGCTGAGGCTGCAGCTGTGGGAACAGAAGGAGGAGAGAAAGGAGCCATGAAAGGACACAGGAGCTGGCTGCTCTCAGGGGTTGGATGAACTGACAGCAGCTTGGGAACAGCATCAGGGCAGGCTTGGCATTCACTCAGAGCCCTGAGAGTGCTGTGTGGAAGAGGGCTGCCATCATCAGCCTCATTCCACCAAGGGAGAGAGAGGTGAAGCTGACTGCATTGCAAAGAGAGCCACGCTGGGGGCAGATAGGTCATCAGCATTCAAGAGCAGGGCAGGGGGAGGCCAGGGGGAGGGGCTGGGACTTTGGGCACTGTGGTCAGACTTTGAGCACTGGGGTCAGAGCCTAGCAAGGTGGCCAGGGACAGGGCAGGGGGAGGCCAGAGGTGGGGTCAGGGACTTTGGGCACTGGGGACAGACCCTAGCAAGTTGGCCAGGAAGAGGGCAGGAGGAGGCCAGGGGGAGGGGCTGGGACTTTGGGCACTGGGGTCAGACCCAAGAAAGGTGGCCAGGGACAGGGCAGGGGGAGGCCAGAAGTGGGGTCTGGGACTTTCAGCACTGTGGTCAGACTTTGAGCACTGTGGTCAGACCCTAGCAAGGTGGCCAGGGACAGGGCAAGGGGAGGCCAGAGGTGGGGTCAGGGACTTTGAGCACTGGGGTCAGACACGAGCAAGTTGGCCAAGAGCAGGGCAGGGGGAGAGTCTGGGACTTTGTGCACTGTGGTCACATCCTAGCAAGTTGGCCACCATGCTCTCAGCACCACCCACTTGAGTGTGTTCAGTATTTAAGTCTCAAGCTGTGCCAGGGGAGGTTGAGGCTGGAGGTGAGGAGAAGGAATTGGCCACTGGGATGTGCTGCCCAGGGAGGTGGTGGAGTCCCCATCCCTGGAGGTGTTCCAGAGAGGACTGGATGTGGCACTTGGAGCCATGGTTTAGCTGTCAGGAGGTGTTGGGTGACTTGATGATCCCTGAGGTCTTTTCCAACCTGCTGGATTCTGTGCTGCTTTGCAGGGGGACAGCTCTGAGCCATGCTGCCTGCAGATGGCAGTGACCCAGGGGGGCAGTCCAAGCACCCCTGTGATGTGGCATGACACCCCCAGCCCTGGCTGCTGCTGGATACTCACTGCAGTAAGTCCCCACGGGGCAGATGTTCCCAGTCACACCATCTGTGGGCTTGGGGACTGCTGCTCCACCTCCACAGTAAAAGCCAGCAGTGCACTCCCCACTGGGGCCAGGCAGCCCTGGAAGACAGGCAGGATGCTGCCCCTCAGAGCACTGAGTCAGGAGAAGAGCTACAAACAGCCAACCACTGCCAGCCTCCCCCTGGGCAAACGTCTCCAGGTGACACTGGGCTGGGAAGGAAGAACCAACTGCAGCAGCACAGCCTGGGAGGGGAGCTGCTGGAGGGCAGCCCTGGGGAGATGGAGGGGTTCCTGTGCTTGCTGCTGGGCAGCGAGGTCTGCATGGGGCAGCAATGTGCCCTGGGGGCCAAGAAGGCCAAGGGGGTCCTGGGCTGCATTCAGAGTGTGGCCAGCACAGCCAGGGAGGTTCTGCTCCCCCTCTGTTCTGCCCTGCTGAGACCTCCCCTGCAAGGTTGCATCCAGCTCTGGGCTCCCCAGCTCAGGAGGGACAGGGATCTGCTGCAGAGAGGCCAAGGGAGGGCTGCAAGGTTGCTGAAGGGACTGCAGCACTGCCTGGGGAGGAGAGGCTGAGAGCCCTGGGGCTGTTCAGGCTGCAGAGGAGAAGGCTGAGAGGGATCTGATCAATATCTCTCAAGAGCTGAGGGCTGGGGGTCAGGAGGGAGGGGACAGGGAGAGGCTCTGCTCAGCTGCACCCTGGGAGAAGTGTGGCCAGCAGGGCCAGGGAGGGGATTCTGCCCCTCTGCTCCACTCTGCTGAGACCACAGCTGCAGCTCTGGGGCCAGCTCTGGAGCCTCTGTGCCAGGAAGGCTCTGGAGGGGCTGGAAGGTGTCCAGAGCAGGGCCAGGAGGAGGAGCAGAGGGCTGGAGCTGCTCTGCTCTGCAGACAGCCTGAGAGAGTTGGGCTTGTGCAGGCTGGAGAGGAGAAGGCTCCCAGGAGACCTTCTGGTGGCCTTCCAGGATCTGCAGGGGGCTGCAAGAAAGCTGGGGAGGGACTTTGGAGGGTGTGAGGGAGGGATAGGAGTGGGGGGGCTGGAGCAGAAGTAGAAGTGGGGAGCTTGAGATTGGCTGTGAGGAAGAAGTTGTTGGCCAGGAGGGTGGTGAGAGCCTGGCCCAGGCTGCCCAGGGAGGTGGTGGAAGCCTCCTGCCTGGAGGTGTTTGCAGCCAGGCTGGAGGTGGCTGTGAGCAACCTGCTGTGGTGTGAGGTGTCCCTGCCCATGGCAGGGGGTTGGGGCTGGCTGAGCCTTGAGCTCCCTTCCAACCCTGACAGTTCTGTGCTTCTTCTACCGAGTTCTTACCCTGCAACCATTTCCCTCTCCACTCAATGCCTTCATTGAACTCCCCTCAGAAGAAATCCCTCCTGGGATCCAGAGGCACTAACCTGAGGCATTGCAGTAAAACCCTGGAGGGCAAGGAAGAGGCTCTGGGCTTCCCCTGGGGCAATAGAACCCAGCTGTGCACTTCCCTCCAGTGGCTGTGGCTGGGCAGAGGCAGTTGGCATTGGTGTAGTTATCCAGATCAAAGGGTTGGGAGGTCCAAGCTGCTGAGATGCAAAACCAACCTAGGACAAGCAAAGTCAGCTGAGATGCTCCAGCAGTGCCAGAGCCCCAGAAGCCATCACAAGTAAAGCAGCTGAGGTGGCTGAGAGCCCTGGGGCTGTTCAAGCTGGAGAAGAGGAGACTTAAAAGGGATTTAATCAATGTCTGAGGGCTGGGGGTCAGGAGGGAGGGGACAGGGACAGGCTCTGCTCAGCTGCACCCTGGCATAGGCCAAGGAGCAAGGGATGGAAAGTGCAGCCCAGGAGGTTGCAGCTCAGCAGGAGGAGGAACTTCTGCCCTGGGAGGCTCCCAGAGGCCTGGAGCAGGCTGCCCAGAGAGGTTGTGGAGTCTCCTTCCCTGGAGCCTTCTCAGCCCCATCTGGATGTGTTCTGTGTGACCTGGGCTGGATTCTCTGCTCCTGCTCTGGCAGGGGTTGGATTTGATGATCTCCTGAGGTCCCTCCCAACCCCTCACATTCTGTGGTCCTGTGACACCTGAGACCTGCTCTGTGCTGCTCCAGGGAGGCAGCAGAGGCATCTTGCAAACACCTTTACAGCTCCATGGAGGTATCAGGATGTGTTCTGTGTGACCTGGGCTGGATTCTGTGCTCCTCCTCTGGCAGGGGGGTTGGGATTGATGACCTTTGCAGGTCCCTTCCAACCCCTAGCATCCTGTGCCTGCACAGCCCAACCATGGCCACAGAGAAACTGAGCCAGCTGAGCCAGCAGGTAGTAAGTCAGGCAGCTGCTCAGGGTGCCTTGAGCCCCACTTAGGCCTCCCAGCTGGGCAAGTGAGCCAAGCACACAGACTGCAGAGGCTGTGCTACAAGAGGCAGGGGAGGAGCATCCCAAACTTCCTGCCCTCAGGTGCTGTGCAATCCAGCAGCTCAAACAGAGGCAGACTCACCTGCATCACACTTGCCTGAAGGGGCTGTCAGGTTCTCCTTCCCACAGTAGTGCCCAGGTGGACAGGGCAAGCAGCTGTCCAAGCTCTGTGTCATGGGATCAGGGTTGTAGTAGCCCCTGGGGCAGGGAAACTCAGTAGCAAACCTGGTTCCTTTGCAACAAAGAGAGCAAGGGTCTGTCATGGACGATCAGAACTCTCTTGGCTGTCAATCCTGCTCCAGCAGCTCAGGCTGGCTCTGCCACTGAGCTCATTGCTCATCTCCACAGCACGTCCAAAACAGTCTCTGGGTGCTGCCTAACTTGCCTGGGAGACGATTAAGGCACTACTAGAAGCTGGGGAAGGCTGGAAGGTGTCCAGAGCAGGGCCAGGAGGAGGAGCAGAGGGCTGGAGCTGCTCTGCTCTGCAGACAGCCTGAGAGAGTTGGGCTTGTGCAGGCTGCAGAGGAGAAGGCTCCCAGGAGACCTTCTGGTGGCCTTCCAGGATCTGCAGGGGGCTGCAAGCAAGCTGGGGAGGGACTTTGGAGGGTGTGAGGGAGGGATAGGACTGGGGGGGATGGAGCAGAAGTAGAAGTGGGGAGATTGAGATTGGCTGTGAGGAAGAAGTTGTTGCCCATGAGGGTGGTGAGAGCCTGGCCCAGGCTGCCCAGGGAGGTGGTGGAAGCCTCCTGCCTGGAGGTGTTTGCAGCCAGGCTGGAGGTGGCTGTGAGCAACCTGCTGTGGTGTGAGGTGTCCCTGCCCATGGCAGGGGGTTGGGGCTGGCTGAGCCTTGAGCTCCCTTCCAGCCCTGCCAGCTCTGTGCTTCTAGGACTAGGCTTAAAAGATTTGGGTTGATTTCCTGTGAATTAAAGGCTGACACTGAAACATTTTGCTCACAGAGAGCAAAACTCTGCAGGTGTTGAAGGCCAGGCTGGATGTGGCTGTGAGCAGCACGATGTAGTGTGAGGTGTTAGCCATTGGGATGTGTAGCCAGGAAGGGGTTGGTCTCTTCTCCCAGGCACCCAGCACTAGAACAGGAGGACACAGTCTCAAGCTGTGCCAGGGGAGGTTCAGGCTGGAGGTGAGGAGAAAGTTCTTCCCACTAAGAGAGATTGGCCATTGGGATGTGCTGCCCAGGGAGGTGGTGGAGTCCCCATCCCTGGAGGTGTTCCAGAGGGGATTGGATGTGGCACTTGGAGCCATGGTTTAGTCATGAGGTCTGTGGTGCCAGGTTGGACTGGATGAGCTTTGAGGTCTCTTCCAGCCTTGGTGATTCTGTGTCCCTGCCCATGGCAGGGGGATTGGGACTGGCTGAGCCTTGAGGTCCCTCCCCACCCAAACCATTCAGTGATTCTATGATCATTTCCTGCCTTGAAGCAGGATGCTTCAGCCCGGGCCCTGGGCCCATCTCACCTTTGGGGCAGTAAAATCCAGCTGGGCAAGGAGTGCTGCTGTAGCTGGTGGTGTTTGCTGGGCAGTAGTAGCCTGCAGCACAGGGGAAGCAGGCAGCCTGCGTGCTGAGGTTGTTGTAAGTCCCTGCAAGGCAGGGGAAGGGAGAGCTGGCTCCTGCTGGGCAGAAGTGGCTCACAGGACAAGGGCCTCCTTTCTCCCACGGACCTAGGGCACAGAGAGAGACATGGCCAGCCCAGGGAGCTGCTGGGACAGGGGCAGTGCCAACCAAGGGAGCTGCTGGGACAGGGGCAGTGCCAACCAAGGGAGCTGCTGGGGAGGGGCAGTGCCAGCCCAGGGAGCTGCTGGGACAGGGGCAGTGCCAACCAAGGGAGCTGCTGGGAGAGGGGCAGTGCCAGCCCAGGGAGCTGCTGGGGGAGGGGCAGTGCCAACCAAGGCAGCTAACACCCCAGTGAGGAGGATTTGGCCATCTCTGACACACCAGAAGGCAGATCAAGAGGATGCACATCTGAGGAACTGGGCTGAGCAGCCATCAGGGCACTGCTCTGGTGTGACCTCACCTGCAGGGCTGTGTCCAGCTCTGGAGCCCTTAACACAAGAGAGACATGGAGCTGATGGAGGGGGTCCAGAGGAGGCCACAAAGATGATCAGGGGGCTGGAGAACCTCTGCTATGGGGACAGGCTGAGAGAGTTGGGGCTGACTGGCCATTGGGATGTGCTGCCCAGGGAGGTGGTGGAGTCCCCATCCCTGGAGGTGTTTAGGAAGAGCCTGGATGAGGCACTTGGTGCCATGGTTTAGTTGATCAGATGGTGCTGGGTGAGAGGTTGGACTTGATGATCTCTGAGGTCTTTTCCAACCTGGTCTGGTCTATTCTATTCTATTCTATTCTATTCTGTTCTATTCTATTCTATTCTATTCTATTCTATTCTATTCTATTCTATTCTATTCTATTCCATTCCATTCCATTCCATTCCATTCCATTCCATTCCATTCCATTCTATTCTCTCCTATTCTATTCCATTCCATCCTATCCTCTTCCATTCCATCCTATTCCATTCCATTCTATCCTATTCCGTTCTATTCTATCCTATTCCACTCTATTCTACTCCATTCCATCCTATTCTATTCCATTCCATTCCATCCTATTCTCTCCTATTCTATTCCATTCCATCCTCTTCCATTCCATTCCATCCTATCCTCTTCCATTCCATTCTATCCCATTCCATTCCATTCCATTCCATTCCATTCCATTCCATTCCGTTCCATTCCATTCCATCCTATTCTCTCCTATTCTATTCTATTCCATCCTATCCTCTTCCATTCCATTCCATCCTATTCCATTCTATTCTATCCTATTCCATTCTATTCTACTCCATTCCATCCTCTTCCATTCCATTCCATCCTATTCTCTCCTATTCTATTCTATTCCATCCTCTTCCATTCCATTCCATCCTATTCAATTCCATTTCATCCTATTCCATTCCATTCCATTCTCTCCTATTCTATTCCATTCCATCCTCTTCTATTCCATTCCATTCCATTCCATCCTATTCTCTCCTATTCTATTCTATTCTATTCCATCCTCTTCCATTCCATTCCATCCTCTCCTCTTCCATTCCATTCCATCCTCTCCTCTTCCATTCCATTCCATCTTATTCCATTCTATTCTATCCTATTCCATTCTATTCTACTCCATTCCATCCTATTCCATTCCATTCCATCCTCTTCCATTCCATTCCATCCTATTCTCTCCTATTCTATTCTATTCTATTCCATCCTCTTCCATTCCATTCCATCCTATCCTCTTCCATTCCATTCCATCCTATTCCATTCTATTCTATCCTATTCCATTCTATTCTACTCCATTCCATCCTCTTCCATTCCATTCCATCCTATTCTCTCCTATTCTATTCTATTCCATCCTCTTCCATTCCATTCCATCCTATTCAATTCCATTTCATCCTATTCCATTCCATTCCATTCTCTCCTATTCTATTCCATTCCATCCTCTTCTATTCCATTCCATTCCATCCTATTCTCTCCTATTCTATTCTATTCTATTCCATCCTCTTCCATTCCATTCCATCCTCTCCTCTTCCATTCCATTCCATCTTATTCCATTCTATTCTATCCTATTCCATTCTATTCTACTCCATTCCATCCTATTCCATTCCATTCCATCCTCTTCCATTCCATTCCATCCTATTCTCTCCTATTCTATTCTATTCCATCCTCTTCCATTCCATTCCATCCTATTCCATCCTATTCTATTCTATTCTATTCCATCCTCTTCCATTCCATTCCATCCTGTTCCATCCTATTCCATCCTATTCCATCCTATTCTATTCTATTCTATTCTATTCTATTCTATTCTATTCTATTCTATTCTATTCTATTCTATTCTATTCTATTCTATTCCATTCCATTCCATTCCATTCCATTCTCTCCTATTCTATTCCATTCCATCCTCTTCTATTCCATTCAATTCCATCCTATTCTATTCCATTCCATCCTATTCTATTCCATTCCATTCCATTCTATTCTATTCTATTCCATCGTCTTCCATTCCATTCCATCCTCTCCTCTTCCATTCCATTCCATCCTATTCCATTCTATCCTATTCTATTCCATTCCATTCCATTCCATTCCATTCCATTCCATTCCATTCCATCCTATTCTCTCCTATTCCATTCCATTCCATTCCATTCCATTCCATTCCATTCCATTCCATTCCATTCCATTCCATTCCATTCCATCCTATTCTCTCCTATTCCATTCCATTCTATTCCATTCCATTCCATTCAGCCTGGAGAAGAGAAGGCTCCAGGGAGACCTTAGATCAGCCTTCCAGCACTTGAAGGGGCTCCAGGAGAGCGGGGGAGGGGCTGTGGGGATAGGATGAAGGCAATGGTTTGAAACTGGAGCAGGGTAGGTTTAGGCTGAGGCAGTGCAGCTCACCTTGTGGGGAAGGTGAGGTTGCCCCAGAGAGGCAGTAGTACCCAGCTGAGCAGGGGCCTGAGGGTGCCATGAGGCCAGCAGAGCTGCAGTAGGAGCCAGGGGGACACAGTGTGCAGCTGGAATTCTGCCAGTTGTGGAGCCTGGGGAGGGACAGATGCAGCTCTCCTGTTGGCAGCTGTGCAAGCTGAGCAGGTAGAGCACTGGTGCCTGCAGCTCCAGTCAAAGGGAAACAGCCACAGAGCTTGCCTGGACCCTGGGGGAAGTCTGGGGCTCCTCACTCCCAGCAGGACATTGAGAGGCTGGAGCAGGGCCAGGGAAGGGCAAGGAAGCTGGGGAAGGGTCTGGAGAAGAGGGCTGGGGAGGAGCAGCTGAGGGAGCTGGGGGTGGTGAGGCTGGAGGAGAGGAGGCTGAGGGAGACCTCCTTGCTCTCTGCAGCTCCCTGAGAGGAGGCTGTAGTGAGGTGGGAATTGGGCTCTGCTCCCTAGTCTCAGGTGATAGGAGAGGAACTGGCCTAGAAATTGTGCCAGGGGAGGCTTAGGTTGGAGGTGAGGAACAATTCCCTTGCTGGAAGAATGGTCAGGGATTGGCAGAGGCTGCCCAGGGAGGTGGTGGAGTCCCCATCCCTGGAGGTGTTGCAGAACCCTGTGGCCATGGCACTTGGGGCCAGGGTTTGGTGGCCATGGTGGGGTTGGGTTGATGTTGGCCTGGATGATCTGAGAGGCCTTTTCCACCCCAAACAATTCCATGGCTCTCTGAGCAGTGCCCAGATGTCTCTAACCAACCTGACTGAGCTGCACTGTGTTGCTTGAAGGGCTAAGGGAGAAAGCAAAAGGCAGAGGGCAGTGAAAATGCACATCAGCAGACCTGAGCAGCTTCACCTGTCTGAGTAAGTGCCCACAGGGCACTGCTGTGGGATGCTTGTGCCAGCTGGGCAGAAGTGGCCAGGTGGGCATGGGCCTCCAGTGCTTGTGTTTGTGGCTCCATTAGGGTTTGGGACACTTGCTCCTGTGTGAGGAAGACAGAGCAAAGGGATCCTGAGTGCTGGTGGGCTGTGTCCGTCCCCAGGCCCCAAGAACCATCCCCACAGCTGCTTCCAGCGAAGCCAAACCCCCTCTGGAGGGGTGGAACACTCAGCAGCAAGTCCCACAGGGAACAGAAGCACTCCAGTGATGTGGAGGGGTGGAAATCTGCCACCCCCAGCATTAACTTTGCAGGCCAGCTCAGCTGGCAGCAGAAGCAAGCTGCATGTACAGGCAGAACTCCAAACCCCAGTGGGATGCAATCAAGAGGCACAAAACAGCCAGGAGTAATGAGAGTGAGAGGGAGTTGCAATGGATAAGCAGCACAGGAACCCCCCCTGGACTCTGAGCAGGGGAATCATGCAACCAATAAGGTTGGAAAAGACTTCAGAGATCATCAAGTCCAAGCTGGCACCTGACAGCTAAACCATGGCTCCAAGTGCCACATCCAATCCCCTCTTGAACACCTCCAGGGATGGGGACTCCACCACCTCCCTGGGCAGCACATCCCAAGGGCCAATTCCTCTCTCTGGGAAGAACTTTCTCCTCACCTCCAGCCTGAACCTCCCCTGGCACAGCTTGAGACTGTGTCCTCTTGTTCTGGTGCTGGGTGCCTGGGAGAAGAGACCAACCCCCACCTGGCTACAGCCTCCCTTCAGGTAGCTGTAGACAGCAATATGATCTCCCTTATTGAGGAGAAAGTTCTTCCCAGCAAGAGGAATTGGCCATTGGGATGTGCTGCCCAGGGAGGTGGTGGAGTCCCCATCCCTGGAGGTGTTCCAGAGGGGATTGGATGTGGCACTTGGAGCCATGGTTTAGTTGTCAGGAGGTGTTAGGGGATAGCTGCTAGGTTGGACTTGATGATCTCTGAGGTCTTTTACAACCTGCTTGGATCTATGATTCTATCCTGATTCCCCTGAGCCTCCTCTTCTCCAGGCTAAGCAACCCCAGCTCCCTCAGCCTCTCCTCACAGGGCTGTGCTCCAGACCCCTCCCCAGCCTCCTTGCCCTTCTCTGCACACCTTCAAGTCTCTCAATCTCCTTCTTGACCTCAGGAGCCCAGAGCTGGACACAGGACTCCAGGGGTGGCCTCAGCAGTGCTGAGCACAGGGCACAATGACCTCCCTGCTCCTG
Organism: Melanerpes formicivorus; assembly: GCF_026170545.1. Lineage (NCBI taxonomy): Eukaryota > Metazoa > Chordata > Aves > Piciformes > Picidae > Melanerpes > Melanerpes formicivorus. The sequence continues at coordinate 67,035 of NW_027142519.1, read as the reverse complement.
CTGGCCACACTCTTCCTGATGCAGGCCAGGATGCCCTTGGCCTTCTTGACCTCCTGGGCACACTGCTGGCTCCTGTTCCGCTGCTGTCCACCACTCCCCCCAGGTCCCTTTGTGCCTGGCTGCTCTCAGCCACTCTGCCCCCAGCCTGTAGCTCTGCCTGGGGTTGCTGTGGCCAAAGTGCAGCCCCTGGCACTTGGACTTGTTCACTGCCATCCTGTTGGCCTCTGCCCATCTGTGCAGCCTGGCAAGGTCCCTCTGCAGAGCTCTCTTACCCTCTAACAGCTCAACTCCTGCCCCCAGCTTGGTGTCATCTGCACACTTCCCACTGGGGGACTCAGTCTCCTCCTCCAGATCATCAATAAAGTTACTGAATTCTCACAACAGCAAACTTTGTGTGGTGATCATCTGCCTGAGTCTGCTTCTTGCAGCTGATGCTAAGTCCTTCTACCAGCCCCAGGAAGCAGGCCTTTGACTACAGCAGCTTTGGATGGGGCTGAGCATGAGCCTACCACACAGCTGCACTGCTCAGCACCATCCTGGCACCCTGCAGTTGAAGCCTGGCAGAGACTGCACAGAGAAATCAATTCCAGAAGGGCCACAGCTTCCTCCTCCTTCATTTCTGCCTTTGTGCTTTGAGCTCTGAATTCAGTACCTCCTGTGCAGAAGAATCCTGGCCAGCAGGCACCACTTGGAGAGGACAATCCCCATTCTCCACAGAACATTCCTGGAAGATGGAAGGGAAACAAAGATTGCATTCAGTAAACTGAGAGGAAGCTCAGGGAGGGCTGCAGTGTGGGAAGGGCAAGGGCAAGGCTTGGAGAGGAACAGTCCCAGAGTGGCTGAGGTTGGATGGGACACCAGAGATCATCTACTCCAACCTCCCCACCATGGGCAGGGACACCTCCCAACTACACCCAGCTGCTCAAGGCCTCATCCAGCCAGGCCTTCAACACCCCCAGGGAGGAGGCAGCCACAGCCTGCCTGGGCAAGCTGTTTACAGGACACAGCATTAAGCAGGTTGGAAAAGACCTGAGACACCATCAAGTCCAACCTCTCACCCAGCACCATCTGAGCAACTCAACCATGGCACCAAGTGCCTCACCCAGGCTCCTCCAAAACACCTCCAGGGATGGGGACTCCACCACCTCCCTGGGCAGCACATCCCAATGGCCAATCTCTCTTGCTGGGAAGAACTTTGTGCTAACACCCAGCCTGAAGCTCCCCTGGCACAGCTTGAGACTGTGTCCTCTTGTTCTGGTGCTGCTTGTCTGGCAGAAGAGACCAACCCACACCTGGCTCCAACCTCCCTTCAGGGAGTTGGAGAGAGCAAGAAGGTCCAGAGTCTCACAATCCCCTCACTGAAGAGCTTCCAAAGCTCCAGCCCAGTCCTGCTCCCCAGCCTAACGCTGCTCTCCACCCAACTCTGCTCCCCAGCCCAGCCCTGCTCCCCAGCCCAACCCTGCTCTCCAGCCCAACCCTGCTCCCCAGCCCAACCCTGCTCTCCAGCCCAACCCTGCTCCCCAGCCCAGCCCTGCTCCCCAGCCCAACCCTGCTCCCCAGCCCAACCCTGCTCTCCACCCCAACCCTGCTCTCCAGCCCAACCCTGCTCTCCAGCCCAACCCTGCTCCCCAGCCCTGCTCCCCAGCCCAACCCTGCTCTCCAGCCCAACCCTGCTCCCCAGCCCAAACCCTGCTCTCCAGCTCAACCCTGCTCTCCAGCCCAACCCTGCTCCCCACCCAACCCTGCTCTCCAGTCCAGCCCTGCTCCCCAGCCCTGCTCCCCACCCAACCCTGCTCCCCAGCCCAACCCTGCTCCCCACCCAACCCTGCTCCCCAGCCCAGCCCTGCTCCCCACCCAACCCTGCTCCCCAGCCCTGCTCCCCACCCAACTCTGCTCCCCAGCCCAACCCTGCTCCCCACCCAACCCTGCTCCCCAGCCCAACCCTGCTCCCCAGCCCTGCTCCCCACCCAACCCTGCTCCCCAGCTCAACCCTGCTCTCCAGCCCAACCCTGCTCCCCAGCCCAGCCCTGCTCTCCAGCCCAACCCTGCTCCCCAGCTCAACCCTGATCCCCACCCAACCCTGCTCTCCACCCAACCCTGCTCCCCAGCCCAGCCCTGCTCCCCAGCCCTGCTCCCCACCCAACCCTGCTCCCCAGCTCAACCCTGCTCTCCAGCCCAACCCTGCTCCCCAGCTCAACCCTGCTCCCTAGCCCAACCCTGCTCTCCAGCCCAACCCTGCTCCCCAGCCCAGCCCTGCTCTCCAGCTCAACCCTGCTCCCCACCCAACCCTGCTCCCCAGCTCAACCCTGCTCTCCAGCCCAGCCCTGCTCCCCAGCTCAACCCTGCTCTCCAGCCCAGCCCTGCTCTCCAGCCCAGCCCTGCTCTCCAGCCCAACCCTGCTCCCCAGCCCAACCCTGCTCCCCAGCTCAACCCTGCTCTCCAGCCCAACCCTGCTCCCCACCCAACCCTGCTCCCCAGCCCAACCCTGCTCTCCAGCCCAACCCTGCTCCCCAGCCCAACCCTGCTCTCCAGCTCAACCCTGCTCTCCAGCCCAACCCTGCTCTCCAGCCCAACCCTGCTCCCCACCCAACCCTGCTCTCCAGCCCAACCCTGCTCTCCAGCCCAACCCTGCTCCCCAGCCCAACCCTGCTCTCCAGCTCAACCCTGCTCTCCAGCCCAACCCTGCTCTCCAGCCCAACCCTGCTCCCCACCCAACCCTGCTCTCCAGTCCAGCCCTGCTCCCCAGCCCTGCTCCCCAGCCCAAGCCTGCTCCCCACCCAACCCTGCTCCCCACCCAACCCTGCTCTCCAGTCCAGCCCTGCTCCCCAGCCCTGCTCCCCAGCCCAAGCCTGCTCCCCACCCAACCCTGCTCCCCACCCAACCCTGCTCCCCAGCCCTGCTCCTCAGCCCAACCCTGCTCCCCAGCCCTGCTCCCCAGCCCTGCTCCCCAGCCCAACCCTGCTCCCCACCCAACCTTGCTCCCCACCCAACCCTGCTCCCCAGCCCAGCCCTGCTCCCCAGCTCAACCCTGCTCCCCAGCCCAACCCTGCTCCCCAGCTCAACCCTGCTCCCCAGCCCAACCCTGCTCTCCAGCCCAACCCTGCTCCCCAGCCCAACCCTGCTCTCCAGCCCAGCCCTGCTCCCCAGCCCAGCCCTGCTCCCCAGCTCAACCCTGCTCCCCAGCCCAACCCTGCTCTCCAGCCCAACCCTGCTCCCCAGTCCAACCCTGCTCTCCAGCCCAACCCTTGGCGTCAACACCACTGGGACAGAGCTCCATTCCAGCTCAGCCCATGCTCCTCTGGCAAATCCTGAGCATGAACCAAACTCCTCTGAAGAGCCTCAACCCCCTCCACATGGCTCCCAGGGTGGCACTAGCCACAGGACACGGGACCTGTGCCATTCTGTGTTTCCATTTGCTAGAGGTGAAACCCCCAGCAGGGGCTGAGGAGCGGAGGTGTGCAGAGGGAGCAGCCCAGCAGGCACTGCCCTGCATGGACAATCAGAGTAGCTGCCCAGTTCCTCACCTGCAGGGCACTGCTGACACCTCTCAGCCTGGCTGAGGCCATAGGAGGGGTTGAAAGTCCCAGGGGGACAAGGATGAAAGCTGAGCCCAGTCCTCTGAGGGCAGTAGAAGCCAGGAGGGCAGAGATGTCTCAGTCCTTTGGAGCAGTAATAGCCAGCAGGGCAAGGAGAGCATTGGTCCCGGCCTGGGAAGGAAACACAGCTCCAGCAAGTTTGATTCCAGCTTATCATAGACTCAGTCAGGGTTGGAAGGGAGCACAAGGCTCAGCCAGTCCCAACCCCCCTGCCATGGGCAGGGACACCCCACACTAGATCAGCCTGGCCACAGCCTCAGCCAGCCTGGCTGCAAACACCTCCAGGGCTGGGGCCCCAACCACCTCCCTGCACAACCCATTCCAGGGCTTCACCACTCTCATGGGGAAGAACTTCCTCCTCCCCTCCAGCCTCAATCTCCCCACCTCCAGCTTCATTCCATTCCTCCTAGTCCTAGCACTGCCTGAGATCCTGAGCAGTCCCTCCCCAGCCTTCTTGGAGCCCCCTGCAGATCCTGGAAGGCCACAATGAGGTCACCTGGGAGCCTTCTCTTCTGCAGACTGAACAGCCCCAACTCCTTCAGTCTGTCCTCACAGCAGAGCAGCTCCAGCCCTCTGCTCATCCTCCTGGCCCTGCTCTGGACACCTTCCAGCACCTCCAGATCCCTCTTGCCATAGGGGCTCCAGAACTGGAGGCAGGACTCCAGGTGGGGTCTCCCCAGAGCTGAGCAGAGGGGGAGGATCACCTCCCTTGCCCTGCTGGCCACACTTCTCCTGCTGCAGCCCAGGCTCTGCTTGGCTTTCTGGGCTGCAAGTGCAGACTGAGAGCTCCTGCTGAGCTTCTCCTCCCCCAGCACCCCCAAGGCTCTCTCCTCAGGGCTGCTTTCCAGCCAGTCCCTGCCCAGCCTGGATTTGTGCCTGGGATTGCCTCCAGCCAGCTGCAGGACCCTGCCCTTGGTCTTGTTGACCCTCCTGAGGTTGGCTTGTGCCCAGCTCTGCAGCCTGTCCAGCTCCCTCTGGATGGATCCCTTCCCTCCAGCTGTCTGCTGCCCCACACAGCTTGGTGTCATCAGCAACCCTGCTGAGGGTGCACTCAGTGCCACTGTCCATGGCACCCACAGAGATGTTGAACAAGCCTGGGCCCAGGGCTGATCCCTGAGGGACTCTGCTTGTCCCTGGCCTCCCCTGGGACATGGACCCAACTTCACCTCACCAGGCCCAGAGTGCCAACACCCTTCACATCTCCTCCACAGTTCAGCCAGCAGGCCAAGGGAAGTTCTCCTCCCCCTCTACTCTGCCCTGGTGAGACCACAGCTGGAGCACTGGATCTGGTTCTGGGATTGCCAGTTCCAGAGGGACAGAGATGCACTGGAGAGTGTCTAAGGGATGCTATGAAGATGAAGGAGGACTGGAACCTCTGTGTGAGGAGGAAAGGCTGAGAGCCCTGGGGCTGTTTGGCTGGAGAAGAGAAGGCTGAGAGGAGATCTTATGAACATTCACAAGTCTCTGAAGGGCTGGGGGCAAGAAGCAGGGGGCAGGCTCCTTGGAGTGGTGCCTTATGACAGGACAAGGGGCAATGGCCACACACTGGAACTCAGGAGCTTCCACCTCAACATGAGGAGAAACTTCTTTGATGTGAGGGTCCCAGAGCCCTGGAGCAGGCTGCCCAGAGAGGTTGTGGAGTCTCCTGCTCTGGAGCCTTTCCAGCCCTGCCTGGATGTGCTCCTGTGAGACCTGCCCTGGGTGTCCCTGCTCTGGCAGGGGGCAAGAAGCAGGGGGCAGGCTCCTTGGAGTGGTGCCTTATGACAGGACAAGCGGCAATGGACAGAAACTGGAACTCAGGAGCTTCCACCTCACCGTGAGGAGAAACTTCTTTGGTGTGAGGCTGCTGGAGCCCTGGAGCAGGCTGCCCAGAGAGGTTGTGGAGTCTCCTGCTCTGGAGCCTTTCCAGCCCTGCCTGGATGTCTTCCTGTGTGCCCTGCCCTGGGTGGCCCTGCTCTGGCAGGGCTTAGGAGCTCAACCATTCCATGATCCATGATCTCACCACTTGGTGGCAGGCAGAGCAGGGAGGGAGCCTGGCTCAGTGCTGCTGCCTTTGTGCACTGAGTGTCGCTGCTACCATCCCGGGAACAGCGAAATCCATTCCCGTGTCACAGCCAGAGAAAAACACACAACAAACCTCCCCCATTCCCCCACCCCCCAGCCCCTTTCTCTGCCCTCCCCTCCTCCAAAGGCACACGATGGCTCTCCGGACCTGCTGGGATGCAGACAAAGGCACAACCTGCGTTTCGATCTCCCCCTAGCCGCACTGAAGGGCATAGGTGCAGCTCCTGACCTGTGGCATCGTTGTATTCCCCACTGGGGCAGGCAGAAGGTGCTGCTGAGCCTGCAGGGCAGAAGTGTCCCCGGGGACAGAGATCCCCAGTGATGCCATCCCCTGGCCTGGCAGTCTTTGTCCTTCCCTTGCAGTAATAGCCTTAAAGCAGAGAACCAGAGAATCAACCAGGCTGGAAGAGACCTCAGAGATCAGCAAGGCCAAGCTGGCACCCAACCCCTCCTGACAGCTCAACCATGGCTCCAAGTGCCACATCCAAGCCCCTCTAGAACACCTCCAGGGATGGGGACTCCACCACCTCCCTGGGCAGCACATCCCAATGGCCAATTCCTCTCTCTGGGAATTGAATTCTATTCTATTCTATTCTATTCTATTCTATTCTATTCTATTCTATTCTATTCTATTCTATTCTATTCTATTCTATTCTATTCTATTCTATTCTATTCTATTCTATTCTATTCCATTCCATTCCATTCCATTCCATTCCATTCCATTCCCTATTCCTATTCCTATTCTCACCTCCAGCCTAAACCTCTCCTGGCACAGCTTGAGACTGTGTCCTCTTGTTCTGCTGCTGGCTGCCTGGGAGAAGAGCCCAACCCTCACCTGGCTCCAACCTCCCTTCAGGCAGTTGCAGAGAGCAAGAAGGTCTCCCCTGAGCCTCCTCTTCTCCAGGCTAAGCAACCCCAGCTCCCTCAGCCTCTCCCCACAGGGCTGTGCTCCAGACCCCTCCTCAGCCTCCTTGCCCTTCTCTGGACACCTTCCAGCAGCTCAACCTCCTTCCTAAACTGAGAGGCCCAGAACTGGACACAGGACTCAAGGTGTGGCCTAACCAGTGCAGTGTCCAGGGGCAGAATGACCTCCCTGCTCCTGCTGGCCACACTCTGCCTGATGCAGGCCAGGATGCCCTTGGCCTTCTTGGCCCACTGGGCACACTGCTGGCTCCTGTTCAGCTGCTCTCCACACTCCCCCCAGGTCCCTCTTTGCCTGGCTGCTCTCAGCCACTCTGCCCCCAGCCTGTAGCACTGCCTGGGGTTGGTGTGACCAAAGCAGAAACAACTCCACTCCTGTCTCCCATTCCCAACCAGCTGAGTGTCCAAGCAGCTCAAAGCAGTTCTGGCTTTGCCTCACCTTGGGCACAGAGCCCTACAGGAGCCCCTTGGCCTGACACGTTGCAGAAGAACCCAGGGGCACAAGGCAGACACCAAGTGGCATCCTGGGCTCCCCTCTGGCCATTCCAGGTGCCAACAGGGCAAGGCATGGCTGTGGGGTGTGCTGTGCCAGCAGGGCAGTAATGTCCTGCTGGGCAAAGGTCTCCAAAGGGAAGCCCCACCTGAAGCAAGGAACACAAAATGCTTGTGGTCTGTGCAAGTCCTTTGCAGGGCTCAAAGGCCTGAAGCCAGCTAAGATATTCAGTACTCACAGGGGAGGAGCTGCTGGAACCTTGCCTGCAGTAGTGGCCTGGCTGGCACAGTCCTTCTGGCTCAGGCAGCCCAGGCAGGCTGCAGAACCTGCCTGCAGGGCAGGGCTTGCAGGAGCCTGCCCTGACTGCAGCTGAGTAAGTGCCCTGCACAGAGAGAGGGACAGGGAGTGCCCCCTGCCCACAGAGAGGGACAGAGAGTGCCCCCTGCCCACAGAGAGGGACAGAGAGTGCCCCCTGCCCACAGAGAGGGACAGAGAGTGCCCCCTGCACAGAGAGAGGGACAGGGAGTGCCCCCTGCCCAGAGAGAGGGACAGGGAGTGCCCCCTGCCAAGAGAGAGAATGCCCCTTGCCAACAGACAGAGAGTGCCCCCTGCCCAGAGAGAGCCAGAGAGTGCCCCCAGCCCACAGAGAGGGACAGAGAGTGCCCCCTGCCCACAGAGAGAGCCAGAGCCAGGTCGCCTGCCCAAGGAGAGAGCCAGAGCCAGGTCCCCTGCCCAAGGAGAGAGCCAGACCCAGGTCCCCTGCCCACAGAGAGAGCCAGACCCAGGTCCCCTGCCCACAGAGAGAGCCAGACCCAGGTCCCCTGCCCACAGAGAGAGCCAGACCCAGGTCCCCTGCCCACAGAGAGAGCCAGACCCAGGTCCCCTGCCCAAGGATAAAGCCAGACCCAGGTCCCCTGCCCACAGAGAGAGCCAGACCCAGGTCCCCTGCCCACAGAGAGAGCCAGACCCAGGTCCCCTGCCCAGGGGCTGGCAGCCTGCTGAAAATCACAACTTGGAAACCAAATCCACGTTGGATTCTTACCACTGGACAGGGGAGAGGAGAGGAGCTCCCAGCTGGGCAGAAGTGCCCCCTGGGGCAGTCCTTGGGGGCAGCCAGGCCTGTCCCGTTGCAGAAGGTGCCCTGGGGGCAGGCCTTGCAGTGGGACTGGGCAGGGTCCTGCAGTGGGAAGAGAGGCAGAGCTTGGCAGCTGTGGGTGGCAGTGGTTGCCACCTGCAGAACTGAACCTTTCACGTTCCACCAGGTGCCAGAGACTCCCTGCTGCACACCAGACCCCCTGAAGCAAGGGCAGCTGGTTTGGGGCACCTGAGGGGCACCTAGCCCTGGTTTAGTGCAGCAGTGGGACACAGGCACAGGATCCTTCACCCAGCCTGGGCTGCAGCCTGCTCAGCTCACTGCTGACTTGGCACTGGGCAGGAAAAGGAACCAAGGGGTTCCAGACAACAGAGCTGGGCTGAGGCATGGAGACACTGAATGGTTTGGCATGGAAGGGATCTGCAGGATAGGATGGGCTAGGATGGGATAGGATAGGATAGGGTAGAGTAGAGTAGATAGAGTAGAGTAGGATAGGATAGGATAGGATAGGATAGGATAGGATAGGATAGGATAGACCAGACCAGAGCAGGTTGGAAGAGACCTTTGAGATCATCCAGTCCAACCTCTCATCCAGCACCATCTGATCAACTCAACCATGGCACCAAGTGCCTCATCCAGGCTCTTCCTGAACACCTCCAGGGATGGGGACTCCACCACCTCCCTGGGCAGCACATCCCAGTGGCCAGTTCCTCTTGCTGGGAAGAATTTCTTCCTCACCTCCAGCCTGAACCTCCCCTGGCACAGCTTCAGACTGTGTCCTCTTGTTCTGCTGCTGGCTGCCTGCCTGGCAGAAGAGCCCAACCCCCACCTGGCTCCAACCTCCCTTCAGGGAGTTGCAGAGAGCAAGAAGGTCTCCCCTGAGCCTCCTCTTCTCCAGGCTAAGCAACCCCAGCTCCCTCAGCCTCTCCTCACAGGGCTGTGCTCCAGACCCCTCCCCAGCCTCCTTGCCCTTCTCTGCACACCTTCAAGTCTCTCAATCTCCTTCTTGACCTCAGGAGCCCAGAACTGGACACAGGACTCCAGGGGTGGCCTCAGCAGTGCTGAGCACAGGGCACAAGGACTTCCCTGCTCCTGCTGGCCACACTCTGCCTGATGCAGGCCAGGATGCCCTTGGCCTTCTTGGCCCCCTGGACACACTGCAGGCTCATGTTCAGCCTACTATCAACCACTCCCCCCAGGTCCCTCTCTGCCTGGCTGCTCTCAGCCACTCTGCCCCCAGCCTGTAGCTCTGCCTGGGGTTGCTGTGGCCAATGTGCAGCCCCTGGCACTTGGATGTGTTCAATCTCCTGTCCTTGGACATCCAGTTCCAACCCCCTGCCCCTGGAGGTCCCCTTCCAACCCAGACCATGCTGTGACTCCAGCACACAGGTGCCATCATCTTGCAGACCTGGCTGGCTGCTCACCAAAATATTGTCATGGAAAGGATTCCACAGGGTCACAAACTTCTTAATGAATGGTTCACAGGTCACAGAATGGTTTGGGTTGGAAGGGACCTTAAAGCTCATCCAGTTCCAACCCCCTGCCATGGGCAGGGACACCTCCCACCAGCCCAGGCTGCTCAAAGCCTCATCCAGCCTGGCCTGGAACACCTCCAGGGAGGAGGCAGCCACAGCCTCCCTGGGCAGCCTGTGCCACTGCCCTGGAGATCAGATGAATCTGATGCCCTGAGGCCCAAGCCCTGTCAGTTCTGCACTGAGTTCTCCAGCTGCAAGGTAAAAGCAAAGGAGGTGGTGGTTACCCAGCTCTCTTGAAGCTGAGCACCTACAAGCACCTCCTGGACCTCTACTGACACACTTCCCAGTTCCCACGGGCCCTGGTGACCTCCCCCAGTGCCTTGCACAGTGCCCACTCCCATACTCACAGGCTGGAAGCTGCCAGCAGGACATGGCTCAGGCTTGAAGGCTCCTCTTAAGGAATAATGCCCTTCCATCACCACTTGCTGAAGAGCACTTTTGGCACCTCCTGGGCAGAAGTAGCCAGGTTCACATGGCCCTGAGGGAGCCTGGTTGTTTGTCCCATCACAGTACAGGCTGGAAAACCAAAAGCCTTGGCTAGCAAGAGATCCTTGTGTCATAGAATCACAGAATGGGCTGGAAGGGACCCCCACAGCTCATCCAGTCCAACCCCCCTGCACTCAGCAGGGACATCCTCCACTGGATCACAGAATGTTTGGGCTGGAAGGGACCTCCACAGCTCATCCAGTCCAACCCCCCTGCACTCACCAGGGACATCCTCCACTGGATCAGGCTGCCCAGAGCCCTCTCCAGCCTCACCTTGAATATCTCCAAGGATGGAGCCTCAACCACCTCCCTGGGCAACCTGCTCCACTGCTCCACCACCCTCCTGGTGCAGAGCTTGTTCCCCACATCCAATCTCAACCTGTTCTGCTCTAGTTTGAAGCCACTGCCCCTGGTCCTGTCCCTGCAGGCCTTTGCAAACAGCCTCTCTCCATCCTTCCTCTAGCCCCTGCAGGCACTGGCAGGCTGATATTAGGTTTCCCCAGAGCCTCCTCTTCTCCAGGCTGAACAGCTCCCTCAGCCTGTCCTCATAGCAGAGCTCCAGTTCCTCCCTGTAAGCCTCTTGCTGCAGGTGTGCAGCACTGGAGGGTGCAGGCAGTGTCCCTGTGCAGGAGCCCTGGGAGCTGAGGGATTCCTCTGCAAGGTAAGGCTGAGCTGCTGGGGCAACAGACTTCACAGGATCACTGAGCTGCCTAGACTGGAAAAGACCTCTGAGACCATGCAGCCCAGCCATTAGCCTCACAGTGACAAGTCCTTGATTGATCACATCCCTCAGCACCACATCCACAGGACTCCTAAACACCTCCAGGGGTGGGGACTCCATTACCCCCCTGGGCAGCATGTTCCAGGGCCTCTGAAGACTTTCAGTGAAGAAATTGTTCCTCATCTCCAACCTAACCCTCCCCTGGCACAATTTCAGGCCATTGCCTCTCCTTCTCTCACCTGAGACTTGGTTGAACCAACTCCCACCTCACTGCAACCTCCCTTCAGGGAGCTGCAGAGAGCAAGGAGGTCTCCCTCAGCCTCCTCTTCTCCAGGCTCACCACCCCCAGCTCCCTCAGCTGCTCCTCCCCAGCCCTCTTCTCCAGACCCTTCCCCATCTTCCTTGCCCTTCTCTGGACACTCTCCAGCCCCTAAATGTCCTTCTGGGTGTGAGGAGCCCAGAACTGAGCCCAGTGCTCAAGGTGCAGCCTCAGCAGTGCCCAGCCCAGGGGCAGCAGAGCTTCCCTGCTCCTGCTGGCCACACCACTGCTGATCCAGGTGCTGCTGACCTCCTTGGCCACCTCAGCACTCTGCTGCTTGCTGTCCAGCCCCATGCTGAAATGTCCTTCCTGGAGTGAGGGGCCCCAAACTGAGCTCAGTATTCCAGGTATGGCCTCACCAGTGCCCAGTCCAGGCATTGAGCAGAGCTACAGGCTGGGGTCAGAGTGGCTGAGAGCAGCCAGGCAGAGAGGGACCTGGGGGAAGTAGTTGATAGTAGGCTAAACATGAGCCTGCAGTGTGCCCAAGCAGCCAGGAGGGCCAATGACATCCTGGCCTGCATCAGGAAGAGTGTGGCCAGCAGGAGCAGGGAGGTCATTCTGCCCCTGGACACTGCACTGGTTAGGCCACACCTTGAGTCCTGTGTCCAGCTCTGGGCTCCTCAGATCAAGAAGGAGATTGAGAGACTTGAAGGTGTGCAGAGAAGGGCAAGGAGGCTGGGGAGGGGTCTGGAGCACAGCCCTGTGAGGGGAGGCTGAGGGAGCTGGGGTTGCTTAGCCTGGAGAAGAGGAGGCTCAGGGGAGACCTTCTTGCTCTCTCCAACTCCCTGAAAGAAGCCAGGTGGGGGTTGGTCTCTTCTCCCAGGCACCCAGCACTAGAACAAGAGGACACAGTCTCAAGCTGTGCCAGGGGAGGTTTAGGCTGGAGGTGAGAATAGAATAGAATTCCCAGCAAGAGGAATTGGCCATTGGGATGTGCTGCCCAGGGAGGTGGTGGAGTCCTCATCCCTGGAGGTGTTCCAGAGGGGATTGGATGTGGCACTTGGTGCCATGGTTTAGTTGTCAGGAGGTGTTGAGTGCCAGGTTGGACTTGATGATCTCTGAGGTCTTTTCCAGCCTTATTGACTGTCTGATTCTTTGCAGGGGGACAGCTCTGAGCCATGCTGCCTGCAGATGGCACTCACCCAGGGGGGCAGTCCAAGCACTCCTGGAGGTTTCTCAGCCCACTGAGGTTGCTGTACGTTCCTGGGGGGCAGGGGATGGGTGAGGGAGCCCCGGGTGGGCAGTAAGCCCCAGCAGGACACACAGCTCCTGTCACACCATCTGTGGGGAACTGGAAGGGGAGAAGGCACCACTCAAAAAAAGAAGAGTAGATGGGGTTACAATCTTTAGAGCCTCACAGCACTGCTTTGGGTGGAAGGCAGTGAAGAAAAGGCAAGCAGAGGCACACTCTTGTGCAGAGCACAGACAACAGCTGCTGAAGAGGAATTCATCCAACACACACACACACAAACCCCCATGGGGAGGACCTTTCCACACCAGCAACCCCACTGGGATTCACAGCCCCTCAGCTCCCACCTGGCTCTGCATTTAGTGAAGGGTTGAGAGGGGAAAACATGAGGTGGTGACACTGCCAGTGAGTGCCCCTCAGGCCATGGCCATGAGCAGGGCAGAGTTGTGACTCTTAAGGCAATTGGGTCAATAAAAAGCACTGCAGGGGGAAAAAATACCACAGAAGAGCAGAGGTAAATAACCCTAGAGGCAGGGAATGGCTTGGGTTGGAAGGGACCTTCAAAAGATCATCCAGGTCCAAACCAAATCCATGGGCAGGGACACCTCCCACCAGCACAGCTTGCTCAAGGCCTCATCCAGCCTGGCCTGGAACACCTCCAGGCAGGGGACAGCCACAGCCTCCCTGGGCAGCCTGTGCCAGAGTCTCCCCAGCCTCACTCTCAACAATTCCTTCCTCATCTCCAGTCTCAGTCTCCTCTCTTCCAGCTCAAAGCCATTGTTCCTCAGCCTGGCACTCCCAGCCCTTGGCCAAAGTCCCTTCCCAGCTCTCCTGGAGCCCTTCAGGTCCTGCAAGGCTGCTCTGAGGTCTCCCTGCAGCCTTCTCTTCTCCAGGCTGCACAGCCCCAACTCTCCCAGGCTGGCCCCACAGGGGAGGTTCTCAGCCCTCTGATCATCTCTGTGGCCTCCTCTGGAGCCTCTCCAGCAGCTCCAGGTCCTCCTTGTGCTGGGGGCCCCAGAGCTGGAGGCAGTGCTGCAGGTGGGGGCTGAGCAGAGCAGAGCAGAGGGGCAGAATCCCCTCCCTGTGCTGCTGCTCTCCCTGCTCTGGCTGCAGCTCAGCACTCAGCTGGCTCTGGGCTGCCAGGGACCACTGCTGGCTCCTGGGGAGTTTGTCACCACCTGACACCCCCAAGGCCTTCTCCTGCAGGCTGCTCTTGAGCTGCTCCTTGCCCAGACTGGATTTGGGCTGAGGATTGCCCTGACCTAGCTGCAGGACCATGCCCTTGGCCTTGCTGCACCTCATGAGCTCTTGCTGCACCTCATGAGCTCTTGCTGCACCTCATGAGCTCTTGCTGCATGACTTACTGGAGTCAGGGCTCTGCCCTGGCAGTAGAATCCAGCCTTGCAGGGACCACTTGGCTCAGTCTGCCCTGGAGCTGCACAGTAGAGACCCTGGCCACAGGGGCTGCACTCTGAGGGTGCAGACAGCCCCTGCTGGTTACTGAATGTGCCCTCTGGGCAGGGCTCAGGTTCAGAGCTGCCTTCACCACAGTAAAACCCCTGCAAAAGAAAGCTCCATACAGCATCAAAGGCTCTGAAACAGCACCCCACACACCACTGGACAAGCAAGAGAGAACAACTCACTGCTGGGCAGCTCTTGGGCTCTGCCATGGCAGGAGAGTCACAGTAGCAGCCAGCTGGACAGGGCTTGCAAGTGTCTTCACCCCCTGTGCTGGAATTATCCCAGAAGAAGCCTGGCATGCAGGGGAAGGAGAAAGGGAATCCAGTGCCTGGAGGGCAGGAATAGCCAGGTGGGCAATCCCCAGTCTGCAAAGCCAAGCACACAGTCAGGCATGGGTTTGCTGCCTCCTTCCAAGGGGGGAAGAGGCATCACAGAGTCATAGAGTCATCAAGGTTGGACAAGACCTCAAAGATCTTCAAGCCTGGCTGGAGCACCTCTACCATGGAGACAAGCTGAGAGAGTTGGGGTTGTGCAGGCTGGAGAGGAGAAGGCTCCCAGGAGACCTTCTGGTGGCCTTCCAGGATCTGCAGGGGGCTGCAAGCAAGCTGGGGAGGGACTTCTGAGGGTGTGAGGGAGGGATAGGACTGGGGGGGATGGAGCAGAAGTAGAAGTGGGGAGATTGAGATTGGCTGTGAGGAAGAAGTTGTTGGCCAGGAGGGTGGTGAGAGCCTGGCACAGGCTGCCCAGGGAGGTGGTGGAAGCCTCCTGCCTGGAGGTGTTTGCAGCCAGGCTGGAGGTGGCTGTGAGCAACCTGCTGTGGTGTGAGGTGACTGAGCGCAGAGCTTTCACCCTGTGTTCTTCTGTCCATGGAGAAGAGCTGTGACTGGGCTCAGAGCTTTCACCTTGCTCTTCTGTCCATGGAGAAGAGCTGTGACTGGGCTCAGAGCTTTCACCTTGCTCTTCTGTCCATGGAGAAGAGCTGTGACTGGGCTCAGAGCTTTCACCTTGCTCTTCTGTCCATGGAGAAGAGCTGTGACTGGGCTCAGAGCTTTCACCTTGCTCTTCTGTCCATGGAGAAGAGCTGTGACTGGGCTCAGAGCTTTCACCTTGCTCTTCTGTCCTTGGAGAAGAGCTGTGACTGGGCTCAGAGCTTTCACCTTGCTCTTCAATAAAAGCATGGCTTCATCCATGCTGAAGAGAAAGCAGCTGCATTCTGTCACTCTTAATGGAGGCTTCAATCTTTTAGCAGCTATTAATATTTGAAGAGGTCATTCTTTCCAGAGACAAGACAATCACAATATAAATATTCCTAAAGACAGAGCAGTAACCAACTCCTGACCTTTGGATTCTTTTTCATAGCCCAGGGTGCTGGACCAGCTCATTTCAACTACACTATTACACAGAAAGGTTGGAGCAGATGATCCCTGAGGCCCCTTAGAACTGTCAGGGTTGGAAGGGACCTCAAGGAGCAGCCAGCCCCAACCCTCTGCCATGGGCAGGGACACCTCACACCACAGCAGGTTGCTCACAGCCACATCCAGCCTGGCTGCAAACACCTCCAGGCAGGAGGCTTCCACCACCTCCCTGGGCAACCTCTGCCAGGCTCTCACCACCCTCCTGGGCAGAAACTTCTTCTTCACAGCCAATCTCAATCTCCACAGTTCTAGCTTTGTCCCATCCCCCCCAGGTGTATCATTCCCTGATACCCTCAGAAGTCCCTCCCCAGCTTGCTTGCAGCCCCCTGCAGATCCTGCAAGGCCACCAGAAGGTCTCCTGGGAGCCTTCTCCTCTGCAGCCTGCACAACCCCAACTCTCTCAGGCTGTCTGCAGAGCAGAGCTGCTCCAGCCCTCTGCTCCTCCTCCTGGCCCTGCTCTGGACACCTTCCAGCCCCTCCAGAGCCTTCCTGGCACAGAGGCTCCAGAGCTGGCCCCAGAGCTGCAGCTGTGGTCTCAGCAGAGTGGAACAGAGGGGCAGAATCCCCTCCCTGGCCCTGCTGGCCACACTTCTCTTGCTGCAGCCCAGGCTCTGCTTGCCTCTCTGGGCTGCAAGTGCTCCCTGCTGGCTCCTGCTGAGCTTCTCCTCCCCCAGAAGGAAAGCCCCCATCAGAGAGAGGCTCTGTTGGAAGGGACCTCAGGCTGTCCTCATAGCAGAGGTGCTTCCAACCTGGCATTCTGTGATTAACAGGGAGAAGATAAAGATGGAAAGCAGATGACAAGCTTGCTTGCCTAGGGGTTGCATCCCTTAGCAGCTGGACTCTGATCTTAGAGGTCTTTTCCAACTGAAAGGATTCTGTGGTTCTCTGGAAGAAGAGAAGAGCCTGGGCTGTACTTACAGGGTGTGGAATTCCAGCTGGTTCCATCCCACTGCTGTAGCAATACTTCCCTGCAGGGCATGGCAAGCACTCAGCAGCACTGCTCAGCCCCTGCTGCTCACCATAGGTCCCATTGGGGCAGGGCTGAACATGCAGCTCCTTGACAGGAAACAGGAAGATAGTCTTTAGCACACAGCTGCAGCCCACAGGGCACACACTGAGGCATGGAATGGTTTCTGTTGGAAGGGACCACAAGGATCAGCCAGTCCCAACCCCCCTGCCATGGGCAGGGACACCCCACACTAGATCAGCCTGGCCACAGCCTCAGCCAGCCTGGCTGCAAACACCTCCAGGGCTGGGGCCTCAACCACCTCCCTGCACAACCCATTCCAGGGCTTCACCACTCTCATGGGGAAGAACTTCCTCCTCCCCTCCAGCCTCAATCTCCCCACCTCCAGCTTCATTCCATTCCCCCTAGTCCTAGCACTGCCTGAGATCCTGAGCAGTCCCTCCCCAGACTTCCTGGAGCCCCCTGCAGATCCTGGAAGGCCACAATGAGGTCACCTGGGAACCTTCTCTTCTCCAGACTGAACAGCCCCAACTCCTTCAGTCTGTCCTCACAGCAGAGCAGCTCCAGCCCTCTGCTCATCCTCCTGGCCCTGCTCTGGACACCTTCCAGCCCCTCCAGATCCCTCTTGCCATAGGGGCTCCAGAACTGGAGGCAGGACTCCAGGTGGGGTCTCCCCAGAGCTGAGCAGAGGGGGAGAATCACCTCCCTTGCCCTGCTGGCCACACTTCTCCTGCTGCAGCCCAGGCTCTGCTTGGCTTTCTGGGCTGCAAGTGCAGACTGAGAGCTCCTGCTGAGCTTCTCCTCCCCCAGCACCCCCAAGGCTCTCTCCTCAGGGCTGCTTTCCAGCCAGTCCCTGCCCAGCCTGCATTTGTGCCTGGGATTGCCTCCACCCAGCTGCAGGACCCTGCCCTTGCTCTTGTTGACCCTCCTGAGGTTGGCTTGTGCCCAGCTCTGCAGCCTGTCCAGCTCCCTCTGGATGGATCCCTTCCCTCCAGCTGTCTGCTGCACCACACAGCTTGGTGTCATCAGCAACCCTGCTGAGGCTGCACTCAGTGCCACTGTCCATGGCACCCACAGGGATGTTGAACAAGCCTGGTCCCAGGGCTGATCCCTGAGGGACTCTGCTTGTCCCTGGCCTCCCCTGGGACATGGAGCCATGGACAGCCACTCTTTGGGTGCAGCCATCAAGCCAGTTCCTTATCCATCTAGTGGTCACCCACTAGAAAATCCATTTTCCCTTCTATCACTCCCAGTCCTTGTCCAAAGTCCCTTCACAGCTCTCTTGCGGCATCTTTCAGGTACTGGAAGGCTGCTCTAAGGTCTTCCTGGAGCCTTCTCTTCTCCAGGCTGAACAACTCCTGCTCCCTCAGCCTGTCCCCACAGGGGAGGTTCTCAGCCCTCTGCTCATTAATCATGCAGCAGCCTGAGCTGTCAAGATAATTCTTCTGCATTAGTGGGAAAAAAGACTGAAAAGTGACACCAGGAACCTGGGGGTGAATGCCAACAAAGATGGAATAATGGAAAGAGGATCCCACTGTAGAAGATGTGAGCCCTGGAACATGAACACTGCTCAGATCTGGGAGCACCAAAGCAGCACAGGGATCAGTGAACCCAAATTGCTGGGAAAGGCTCCCACAAGAAGCCCAAAGCCAGTGCAGACTGGCAGTGTGCAGCCAGCTTAGAATCAGGGGGTCATAGAAACAACCAGGCTGGAAAAGAGCTCAGAGAGCATCAAGTCCAACCTAGCACCCAACACCATCTGATCAACTCAACCATGGCACCAAGTGCTTCATCCAGGCTCTTCCTAAACACCTCCAGGCACAGGGACTCCACCACCTCCCTGGGCAGCACATCCCAATGGCCAATTCCTCTCTCTGGGAAGAACTTTCTCCTCACCTCCAGCCTCAACCTCCCCTGACACAGCTTGAGACTGTGTCCCCTTGTTCTGCTGCTGGGTGCCTGCCTGGGAGAAGAGCCCAACCCCCACCTGGCTCCAACCTCCCTTCAGGGAGTTGCAGAGAGCAAGAAGGTCTCCCCTGAGCCTCCTCTTCTCCAGGCTAAGCAACCCCAGCTCCCTCAGCCTCTCCTCACAGGGCTGTGCTCCAGACCCCTCCCCAGCCTCCTTGCCCTTCTCTGGTCACCTTCAAGTCTCTCAATCTCCTTCTTGACCTCAGGAGCCCAGAACTGGACACAGGACTCCAGGGGTGGCCTCAGCAGTGCTGAGCACAGGGCACAAGGACTTCCCTGCTCCTGCTGGCCACACTCTGCCTGATGCAGGCCAGGATGCCCTTGGCCTTCTTGGCCCCCTGGGCACACTGCTGGCTCCTCTTCAGCTGCTCTCCACCACTCCTCCCAGGTCCCTCTCTACCTGGCTGCTCTCAGCCACTCTGCCCCCAGCCTGTAGCACTTCTCTGGATGCATTTCAGCATCTCAAGCTTGGTGGGAGACCAGTGAAGCTCCAAGCCCAAAGCAGAGGCACTTACCTGATCTCCCTGCAGACAGAAGTATCCTCTTGGGCAGGCATTTGTCCTGGCATCTGGAACAGCTGCCAGTCCTGCTGGGCACAGGAGACCTGCTGGGCAAGGCATGGCAAGGAGCATCCTCTCCCTGCTGGTGTGCTCACTGGCACAGTAATGCCCAGCCAGGCAGGGCAAGCAGGAGGCTGAGCCTGGGTCCTACAGGATGAAAAGCAGATGATCCCAGTGCTGGAGTGAAACAGAGCCCCTTGCAAGTTTGTCAGGCTCAGCTGAGGCACAAAGCAAAGGAAATGTGTGCAGCCCACCCCACAGCAGCCCCTGGCAGCAGCCACAATCACCCACCAATGCATGGGGTGAGAGACTGCTTCAGGTTGGACCTGACCCCCAAAGGCCACCTTGTCCAATCCCCCTTCAGAGAGCAGGGTTGGAAAAGACCTCCAAGATCACCCAGGCCAACCAGCAACCCAACCCCACCATGGGCACCAAACCACATCCCCAAGGGCCATGGCCACAGGGTTCCTGCACACCTCCAGGCATGGGGACTCCATCACCCCCCTGGGCAGACTCTGCCAAGCCCTGACCACTCCTGCAGCAGAGAAATTGTTCCTCAGCTCCAACCTAAACCTCCCCTGGCACAATTTCAGGCCAGTTCCTCTCCTTCTATCACCTGACACAAAGGAGCAGAGCCCAACCCCCAACTCAGTGCTCTCTTCAGGGAGCTGCAGAGATCAAGGAGGTCTCCCTCAGCCTCCTCTCCTCCAGGCTCACCACCCCCAGCTCCCTCAGCTGCTCCTCCCCAGCCCTGTTCTCATGACTTGAGCAACCAGGGCTGGTGGGAGGTGTCCCTGCCTATGGCATGGGGTTGGAACTGGTTTGTATTTAAAGGTCCCTTCCAACCCAACCCATTCTGTGGTTCTGCCAATGGAGAGGTCTGCCTTCTGCCAGGGGAAGGTTCAGCACAGCCCCCCAAGCCCTTATCCCACAGCCCCTTGCCAGGTCTTCTTGGCCTGCTGCTGCAAGCCTCTGGAGTGGGGATAACAGCAGCAGCAGCAGCACTGTGCATGAGACACAGGCTTGGGGCATCTTGTCTGGAGCAGCTCCAAACCTGATTCCTCAGCAGCATTCCCAGAGCCTTCCCTGGGTGAGCACTTCCACACTCCTGAGCTGCAGGAGCAGCACAGCTGGCCAACGTTGTGTAAGGCACTGAAAGGCATCAGCAGTAAATGTGCAGATGACAGCAAGCTGGGGGCAGGAGTTGATCTGCTGGAGGGCAGAGAGGCTCTGCAGAGGGACCTGGACAGGCTGCACAGATGGGCAGAGGCCAAGGGCAGGAGATTGAACACATCCAAGTGCCAGGGGCTGCACATTGGCCACAGCAACCCCAGGCAGTGCTACAGGCTGGGGGCAGAGTGGCTGAGAGCAGCCAGGCAGAGAGGGACCTGGGGGTGCTGGTTGATGGTAGGCTGAACATGAGCCTGCAGTGTGCCCAGGCAGCCAGGGGGGCCAATGGCATCCTGGCCTGCATCAGGCAGAGTGTGGCCAGCAGGAGCAGGGAGGTCATTCTGCCCCTGGACACTGCACTGGTTAGGCCACACCTTGAGTCCTGTGTCCAGTTCTGGGCCTCTCAGTTTAGGAAGGAGGTTGACTTGCTGGAAGGTGTCCAGAGAAGGGCAACAAAGCTAGTGAGGGGCTTGGAACACAGCCCTGTGAGGAGAGGCTGAGGGAGCTGGGGTTGCTTAGCCTGGAGAAGAGGAGGCTCAGGGGAGACCTTCTTGCTGTCTACAACTACCTGAAGGGAAGGTGTAGCCAGGTGGATGTTGGTCTCTTCTCCCAGGCAAGCAGCACCAGAACAAGAGGACACAGTCTCAGGCTGTGCCAGGGGAGGTTCAGGTTGGATGTTAGGAAGAAGTTCTACACAGAGAGAGAGATTGCCCATTGGGATGTGCTGCCCAGGGAGGTGGTGGAGTCACCATCCCTGGAGGTGTTCAGGAGGAGACTTGCTGGGGTGCTTGGTGCCATGGGTTAGCTGTTTGGGTGGGTTGGATTGGTTGATGGGTTGGACACGATGATCTTGAAGGTCTCTTGCAACCTGATTTGGTTTGGTTTATAAAGCATCCCCCCAATGCCTCAGGCTCAGCTCACAAGGAGCTGAGCTCAGCCCAATGCCTCATTTTGAGGCCCTCAAAGCCACAAGCTCCCCCCTTGAAGCTCTCCTTCCTGCCCAAAGTCAGTCCTGGTGCTGAGCAGATGCCAGGAGAGAAAGATTGCTGCTTACTGAGAAGTTGCCAGCCCCACAGGTTCGAGGAGTGACTGTGCCCAGCTCAGGGCAGTAGTACCCTGCAGGGCAAGGGGTGCAGTCTGCAGGCACTTTCCCACCAGCTTCCATGAGGTAGGTTCCTCTGCAGGAGCAAAGCCAACAGAAGGCAGAGTCACAAACAGCACTCCAGGCACCAAGGAAAGCACAGTGCAGCCCTGCTGTGCATCCTTACTCCTTGAGAGAGGGGAAATCTACCAGCTCTGGAGGCAAGAGGCTGCCTGATTGTGAAGAGCCCTCCCTGGGTCACCCAACCACATGGGAGCAGAGAGCAGCTTGCTAACAGCGCTGGTGCAGGAGGACATTGCCAAGAATCATGGAATGGTGCAGGCTGGAACAGACCTGTGTCCAGTTCTGGGCTCCTGAGGTCAAGAAGGAGATTGAGAGACTTGAAGGTGTCCAGAGAAGGGCAAGGAGGCTGGGGAGGGGTCTGGAGCACAGCCCTGTGAGGAGAGGCTGAGGGAGCTGGGGTTGCTTAGCCTGGAGAAGAGGAGGCTCAGGGGAGACCTTCTTGCTCTCCACACCATGGTTGGAAGAGACCTCAAAGCTCATTGAGTCCAAGCTGTCACCACAGACCTCATGACTAAACCATGGCTCCAAGTGCCACATCCAATCCCCTCTGGAACACCTCCAGGGATGGGGACTCCACCACCTCCCTGGGCAGCACATCCCAAGGGCCAATTCCTCTCTCTGGGAAGAACTTGGACTTGATGATCTTTGAGGTCTCTTCCAACCTTGGTGATTCTGTGATTCCTGGGAAGAACTTTCTCCTCACCTCCAGCCTAAACCTCCCCTGGCACAGCTTCAGACTGTGTCCTCTTGTTCTGGTGCTCCCTTCAGGGAGCTGGAGAGAGCAAGAAGGTCTCCCCTGAGCCTCCTCTTCTCCAGGCTAAGCAACCCCAGCTCCCTCAGCCTCTCCTCACAGGGCTGTGCTCCAGACCCCTCCCCAGCCTCCTTGCCCTTCTCTGGACACCTTCAAGTCTCTCAATCTCCTTCTTGAGCTGAGGAGCCCAGAACTGGACACAGGACTCCAGGGGTGGCCTCAGCAGTGCTGAGCACAGGGCACAAGGACTTCCCTGCTCCTGCTGGCCACACTCGGCCTGATGCAGGCCAGGATGCCCTTGGCCTTCTTGGCCACCTGGGCACACTGCTGGCTCCTGTTCAGCTGCTCTCCACCACTCTCCCCAGGTCCCTCTCTGCCTGGCTGCTCTCAGCCACTCTGCCCCCAGCCTGTAGCACTGCCTGGGGTTGTTGTGGCCAAAGTGCAGCCCCTGGCACTTGGCCACCTTTCAGGACCATCCCTTTTGCAGCTGCACAAGCAGTGCAGCACATGCAGAGTACTCACACAGGGCACAGAACTGGTTTGGAGGTCCCAGTGGTGCAGAAAGCTCCTGCAGGGCAAGCTCTGCAGTCTTCCACTCTGCCACTGCCCAGCCTAGTACTGAAAGTTCCTGCAGGGCAGGGATGCTGTGTGCCCCTCCAGGTACCTTCCCAGACAAAGAGAGCAGAGAATGAGCCTCCTGCTGCTCCTTGCTAATGAGTGTTTACATGAAATGCTTATTTATGGAGATAAAAATCACTGCTGAGAGCTGCAAACAACAACAGGCAGAGCAGCACCCAGCAGAGACTGCAGAACCCTTGCAGGAGGCTGCAAATTAGCCTTGTGCTGGCACCAGGCACTTGCCACTGCCTGTGATCAGCTGCAGATTGAAGGGAAGGAAACAATGGCATCAGCAGCCTCAGCTGGGCACAGAACTGGTTTGGAAGTCCTGAGCATGCAGAAGCACTGAGCTGCTGCAGCTGGAACAGCCCTCAGGGATCATCCAGCCCAGCCAGGCACCCAAGCCCCCCATGGCCAGCCAGCCACCCAACCCCACCCAGCCCAGCCAGCCACCCAACCCCCCCATGGCCAGGCAGCCACCCAACCCCACCCAGCCCAACCAGCCACCCAACCCCACCCATGGCCACCCACCCAGCCACCCAACCCCCCCATGGCCAAGCAGCCACCCAACACCACCCAGCCCAGCCAGGCACCCAACCCCCCCATGGCCAGCCAGCCACCCAACCCCCCCATGGCCAGCCACCCAACCTCACCCATGGCCAGCCAGGCACCCAACCCTCCCATGGCCAACCAGGCACCCAACCCCATCCATGGCCAGCCAGCCACCCAACCCCCCCATGGCCAGCCAGCCACCCAACCCCACCCATGGCCAGGCAGCCACCCAACCCCATCCATGGCCAGCCAGCCACCCAACCCCCCCATGGCCAGCCAGCCACCCAACCCCACCCATGGCCAGCCAGCCACCCAACCCCATCCATGGCCAGGCAGCCACCCAACCCCATCCATGGCCAGCCAGCCACCCAACCCCACCCAGTCCAGCCAGCCACCCAACCCCATCCATGGCCAACCAGCCACCCAACCCCACCCAGTCCAGCCAGGCACCCAGCCCCACCCATGGCCAGCCAGCCACCCAACCCCCTCATGGCCAGCCAGCCACCCAACCCCCTCATGGCCAGCCAGCCACCCAACCCCATCCATGGCCAGCCAGCCACCCAACCCCATCCATGGCCAGCCAGCCACCCAACCCCACCCAGTCCAGCCAGCCACCCAACCCCACCCATGGCCAGCCAGCCACCCAACCCCACCCAGTCCAACCAGCCACCCAACCCTCCCATGGCCAGCCAGCCACCCAACCCCACCCAGTCCAGCCAGGCACCCAACCCTCCCATGGCCAGCCAGCCACCCAACCCCATCCATGGCCAGCCAGCCACCCAACCCCATCCATGGCCAGCCAGGCACCCAACCCTCCCATGGCCAAGCAGCCACCCAACCCCCCCATGGCCAGGCAGGCACCCAACCCCCCCATGGCCAGGCAGGCACCCAACCCCCCCATGGCCAGGCAGGCACCCAACCCCACCCAGGGCCAGCCACCCAACCCCATCCATGGCCAGCCAGCCACCCAACCCCACCCAAAGCCAACCAGCCACCCAACCCCACCCATGGCCAGCCAGCCACCCAACCCCCCCATGGCCAGCCAGCCACCCAACCCCACCCAGCCCAGCCAGGCACCCAACCCCACCCAGTCCAAACAGCCACCCAACCCCACCCAAAGCCAGCCACCCAACCCCCCCATGGCCAGCCAGCCACCCAACCCCACCCAGGGCCAAGCAGCCACCCAACCCCACCCATGGACACCAAACCCTGGCCCCAAGTGCCATGGCCACAGGTTTGTGGAACACCTCCAGGCATGGGGACTCCACCACCTCCCTGTTCCAATCCCTGACCACTCTTGCAGCAAAAATATTCCTCCTGATCTCCATCCTACCCCTCCCCTGGCACCATTTCAGGCTGTTTCCCCTCATTCTATCACCTGAGACTAGGGAGCAGAGCCCAACCCCCACCTGGCTCCAGCCTCCTCTCAGGGAGCTGCAGAGAGCAAGGAGGTCTCCCTCAGCCTCCTCTCCTCCAGCCTCACCACCCCCAGCTCCCTCAGCTGCTCCTCCCCAGCCCTCTTCTCCAGACCCTTCCCCAGCTTCCTTGCCCTTCTCTGGACACTCTCCAGCCTCTCAGTCTCCTTTGTGGTGTGAGGAGCCCAGAACTGAGCCCAGTGCTCAAGGTGCAGCCTCAGCAGTGCCCAGCCCAGGGGCAGCAGAGCTCCCCTGCTCCTGCTGGCCACACCACTGCTGATCCAGGTGCTGCTGACCTCCTTGGCCACCTCAGCACTCTGCTGCTTGCTGTCCAGCCCCATGCTGAAATACTTTGGTGCAAAATGGTACACAGAGAGTCAGGGCATGAGGATCTCAGAGGGCAGCAAGTGCCTGCTGACAGAGATCACTTGCACCTGCTCCATTCCCCTCTTCCATTCTATTCAGGGTGCCAGGGAGGGACAGGACTTGGGGGGATGGAGCAGAACTAGAAGTAGATGGATTGAGATTGGCTGTGAGGAAGAAGTTTCTGCCCAGGAGGGTGGTGAGAGCCTGGCCCAGGCTGCCCAGGGAGGTGGTGGAAGCCTCCTGCCTGGAGGTGTTTGCAGCCAGGCTGGAGGTGGCTGTGAGCAACCTGCTGTGGTGTGAGGTGTCCCTGGCCATGGCAGGGGGTTGGGACTGGCTGAGCCTTGTGGTCCCTTCCAGCTCTGACAGTTCTGATTCTATGATTCTTCCTGTCCTGGAAGGCCACCAGAAGGTGTCCCCAGAGCCTTCTCTCCAGGCTGCCCAAGGCCAACTCTCTCAGCCTGGCTCCCAGCAGAGGGCTTCCAGCCCTGCCAGCACTGCTGTGGCCTCCTCTGGCCCTGCTCCCCCAGCTCCCTGTCTGTGCTGAGGGCTCCAGAGCTGCCCCAGCACTGCAGGGCACTCAGCAGAGCACAGCAGAGGGGCAGCATCCCCTCCCTGCCCCTGCTGCCCACCCTGCTGGGGTTCAGCCCAGGACACATCCTGCACCCCAAGGCAGGTGCAGGACCTCGAAATTGGCCTTGCTGAACCTCAGGAGGTTCACATGGTCCATGGCTGTGATTCCTGCAGAGAGCTGCCTTACCTTGAGGGCAGTAGTGCCCTGAGCTGCACTTGCCAGTGGGCACACGAGCTCCTCCTGCACAAAACCAGCCTGCAGGGCACTGGGAGCACTCCTCTGCTGAGGTCAAGCCTGTCCTGTTGCTCCAGGTGCCTGGGGCACACTTGTGCTGCCTTGGGTGCTTTGTGCCTGCTGGGCAGTAGTGGCCAACTGGGCATGGAGTGGGAGGCTTCTGCTTCCCTCCTGTTCCTGTAAGCACAAAGACAAATGGGAGAGCAGCAAAGCAGAATCTTGGCTCCACAGACCCCCTCAGTGCCCTCCTTCTGCTTCCAGCTCTGCTGGATGGCTCCAAGTGAAGTCCTCTCCTTAGGTGCCTCTAGGAATCCCCTGTGGATGAGAGACTCTGCCACAGAACTGCTTCCTCAAGCAGTTAGAATCAGAGAATCAATAAGGTTGGAAGAGACCTCAAGTCCAAGCTGTCATCCAACACCATCTGATCACCTAAACCATGGCTCCCAGTGCCACATCCAATCCCCTCTGGAACACCTCCAGGGGTGGGGACTCCACCACCTCCCTGGGCAGCACATCCCAAAGGCTAACAACTCTCTCTGGGAGGAACTTTCTCCTCACCTCCAGCCTGAACCTCCCCTGGCACAGCTTGAGACTGTGTCCTCTTGTTCTGGTGCTGGCTGCCTGGGAGAAGAGCCCAACCCCCACCTGGCTACAACCTCCCTTCAGGGAGTTGCAGAGAGCAAGAAGGTCTCCCCTGAGCCTCCTCTTCTCCAGGCTAAGCAACCCCAGCTCCCTCAGCCTCTCCTCACAGGGCTGTGCTCCAGACCCCTCCCCAGCCTCCTTGCCCTTCTCTGCACACCTTCAAGTCTCTCAATCTCCTTCTTGACCTCAGGAGCCCAGAACTGGACACAGGACTCCAGGGGTGGCCTCAGCAGTGCTGAGCACAGGGCACAAGGACTTCCCTGCTCCTGCTGGCCACGCTCTGCCTGATGCAGGCCAGGATGCTCTTGGCCTTCTTGGCCCCCTGGGCACACTGCAGGCTCATGTTCAGCCTACCATCAACCAGCACCCCCAGGTCCCTCTCTGCCTGGCTGCTCTCAGCCACTCTGCCCCCATTCTGTAGCACCGCCTGGGGTTGCTGTGGCCAATGTGCAGCCCCTGGCACTTGGATGTCTTCAATCTCCAGCCCTTGGCCTCTCCCCATCTGCCCACCCTGGCCAGGTCCCTCCTTGACCACCATGGTGCTCCCTGACTGACCTCCCCTGGTACTTGTTGATGGGCTGTGTGACACTGGGTACCACAGGACAGAGCTCTCTTTGGCACACAGCCACCTACCTCTCCCACAGACAAATCCAGCAGGGCAGGTTTCACACTGAGCCTTGTCAAAGAGGTTGAAGTGGTTGCCAGCTGTTCCTGGAGGGCAGGCATTGCTTGGGGAGTGAGGGCTGGAGGATCCCACTGGGCACACATACCTGACAAAACACAGCAGGCCAGCTGGGACTAATGCTTTGATGCCAGGGGGTGCTCAGGCACTGGCACAGGCTGCCCAGGGAGGTGGTGGAGTGCCCATCCCTGGAGGGAATCCAAAGCTGTGTGGATGTGGTGCTGAGGGATGTGGTTTAGAGGCAGAGGTCAGCAGCAGGGGTGGCCTTGTGAGCTCTGGGTGAGTGCTTGGGCTTGGGGATCTCAAAGGTCTCTTCCAACCTCAACAGTTCTATGGTTCTAAGAGGAAGACAAACCCTGTGCCCTACCAGAATGAATCATAGAACTGTCAGGGCTGGAAGGGAGCTCAAGGCTCAGCCAGTCCCAACCCCCTGCCATGGGCAGGGACACCTCACACCACAGCAGGTTGCTCACAGCCACCTCCAGCCTGGCTGCAAACACCTCCAGGGTGGCTTCCACCACCTCCCTGGGCAAGCTGTGTGGTCAGGGATTGGAACAGGCTGCCCAGGGAGGTGGTAGAGTCCCCATCCCTTGAGGCATTCAAGAAACCTGTGGCCATGGCTCTCTGGGCCCTGGTTTAATGGCCACAGTGGTGCTGGGTTGAAGGTTGGACTCAGTGACCTCAGAGGCCTTTGCCAACCCAAACAGTTCTGTGATTCTCTGCCTCCTGCACCTCCACACACAGAAAGCAAATCCTGTGGAGGGGAGATACAGGCAACAGACACAGAGAGAAGCAGAGCAAGGAGCCAAGGCTTACCCTGGCAAGCAGTCTGCATCAGGCTGGGCTAAGCCAGCTTGGGTACAAGCTCTCCCTGCAGGGCAGGCTCTGCAGTCACTGGCTTCATCCTGTCCTTGGAGAGGGTTGTGTGTACCTGGCTGGCAGGGGACAGGGTGACTGGCTCCAGCAGGGCAGAAATAGCCAGGAGGACACTTCAAACACAATCCCAGCCCTGAAGAGAGAGGAGATATTTGAGGTCCCACCGGGAGCACGACCTGCTCACAGCACAGAGGCTGCCACCAAATGGGAGTCCTTTGGCTTTCATCTGCAGCAAGACAGCACGGGGAGGAGGCACTGCTAACCACCACTGAAGTTACTGCAAAGCCAGAAGGTGGTGGTGTTGGCTCAGCTGAGTGCTGCTGTGCTTCAGTGGCTCCTGGAAGCAGTTGGACTCTTGTGAGCTGCTAGGAGAAGGAAGGAGACACGTTAAGACATCACCAAGCCCTGCAGCGTGCTCTGATGCAGGGGGATTCAATGATCAGGATGCTTAAGCCTCAGCTGCAGGAGGCCTTGGGGTTTCCAGGGAAGCTGAGCTGCTGCCATGCTTGCATTCTGAACAAGTGCTGACCACAGCAAGCTGGGTGGAGTGGCTGACACCCCAGAGGGCTGTGCTGCCATTCAGCAGGACTTGGACAGGCTGGAGAGGTGGGCAGGGAGAAACTGGATGAAGTTCAGCAAGGGCAAGGGGAGAGTCTTGCACCTGGGAGAGAACAACCCCATGGAGCAGGATAGGCTGGGGACTGAGCTGCTGGAGAGCAGTGAAGGGGAAGAGGACCTGGAATCTTGTGTCCAGTTCTGGGCTCCTCAGCTCAGGAAGGACCTCAGGGAACTGCTTGAAAGAGTCCAGCACAGAGCCACAGAGCTGCTGCAGGCAGTGGAGCATCTTCCTCATGAGGAGAGGCTGAGGGAGCTGAGGGCTTTGCAGCTTGGAGAGGAGGAGCCTGAGAGGTGAGCCCATCCATGTTGATAAATACATAAGGGGTGAGTGCCCAGAGGCTGGAGCCAGGCTCTGCTGGGGGATGCCCAATGCCAGCACCAGGGGCAGTGGTGGAAGCTGAGGCAGAGAAAGTGCCATGGAAACAGGAGAAAGAATTATCTCCCTGTGGGGGTGACAGAGCCCTGGAGCAGGCTGCCCCAGGGGGGCTGTGGAGTCTCCCTCTCTGGAGATGTTCAAACCCTGCCTGGCTGTGTTCCTGTGTGCTCTGCTCTGGCAGGGAGGTTGGGCTGGATGAGCTCTCAAGGTCCTTTCCAGCCCCTAACATTCTGTGCCTCTTTGCTTCTGTGCAGACTGGAGATGCACTCAGCCCAAACACATGGGTGCCTGCTTGAATGGCAGCCAGCTGGAGCTGAGAGCATCTCTCAAATCCCCTGTGTCAAAGAGAAGAGGCTGGCACTGTAACTTAAACAAACAGTGGGGAGATCAATGCAGAGGTTAAAAAAAAAGCCCAAACAAATACCAATCAGGGAGTGCATTTCATGCCCAAACAGCCCCAGATGTTTAACTCAGGGAAAAGGGAACACAAATTCAGCAGGAGAGAAGTTGCTCCCCTCCTCAGTCAGCCCTTGCAGCAGCAGGGAGAATCAGAGAATCAAGAAGGTTGGAGAAGACCTCAGAGATCATCAAATCCAAGATGTCACCCAACACCTCCTGACAACTAAACCATGGCACCAAGTGCCACATCGAATCCCCTCTTGAACACCTCCAGGGATGGGGACTCCACTACCTCCCTGGGCAGCACATTCCAGAGGCCAATTTCTCTTTCTCTTCTCCCAGGCACCCAGCACCAGAACAAGAGGACACAGTCTCAAGCTGCACCAGGGGAAGTTTAGGCTGGAGGTGAGGAGAAAGTTCTTCACTGAGAGAGTTGTTAACCACTGGGATGTGCTGCCCAGGGAGGTGGTGGAGTCCCTGTGCCTGGGGGTGTTTAGGAAGAGCCTGGATGTGGCACTTGGAGTCATGGTTTAGTCATGAGGTCTGTGGTGCCAGCTTGGACTTGATGATCTTTGAGGTCTCTTCCAACCTTGGTGATTCTGTAATTTCTGGGAAGAACTTTCTCCTCACCTCCAGCCTCAACCTCCCCTGGCACAGCTTGAGACTGTGTCCTCTTGTTCTGGTGCTGGCTGCCTGGGAGAAGAGCCCAACCCCCACCTGGATACAACCTCCCTTCAGGCAGTTGCAGAGGGCAATGAGGTCTCCCCTGAGCCTCCTCTTCTCCAGGCTAAGCAACCCCAGCTCCCTCAGCCTCTCCTCACAGGGCTGTGCTCCAGACCCCTCCCCAGCCTCCTTGCCCTTCTCTGCACACCTTCAAGTCTCTCAATCTCCTTCTTGACCTCAGGAGCCCAGAGCTGGACACAGGACTCCAGGGGTGGCCTCAGCAGTGCTGAGCACAGGGCACAAGGACTTCCCTGCTCCTGCTGGCCACACTCTTCCTGCTGCAGGCCAGGATGCCCTTGGCCTTCTTGGCCAGCTGGGCAGAGCAGACCAGTTCAGGAGGAAGGTAAAGACACTGCCTGGCTGCTGGCTCCCTGGAGTACTTCCAGGTTGAACCCCTGGCTGCTTCTCAAGTGCTCATCAAGGCAAGGCTCAACCATCCCCTAGTGTGTTGTGTGTCTTTGAAGGTTAGGAGAGAGTCCTACAGAACCCCACAGTGGCCAGGATGGGTTAAAATCCAGGCTGGCTCTGCACAGATTGAAGGATCAGCTTCAGATTAGGATTCCTCAGGGTGTAAGGAGAAAGACTGGGGAATCAATCTTTCTTTCCTGAAGGGAGGTTGCAGCCAGGTGGGGGTTGGTCTCTTCTCCCAGGCAAGCAGCAGCAGAACAAGAGGACACAGTCTCAAGGTGTGCCAGGGAAGGTTTAGGCTGGATGTTAGAAAGAAATTCTTCCCAGCAAGAGAGATTGGCCATTGGGATGTGCTGCCCAGGGAGGTGGTGGAGTCCCCATCCCTGGAGGTGTTTAGGAAGAGCCTGGATGAGGCACTTGGTGCCATGATTTAGTTGATTAAATGGTGCTGGGTGATAGGTTGGACTTGATGATCTCTGAGGTCTTTTCCAACCTGGTTGATTCTATTCTTTCCTGGACCAAATGGAAAGTTACCTTCACAAATCACTGTGCTGCCCAGTCCAGAGCAGAACCAAACAGGAGTTCAGCTCAGCCAGCACTCAGCACCAACCTCTCACAGGTCCCTCTTAGGGCAAGGCTGTCACCTGCTCTCCTAAGGGAGATCTGCTCTAGGTGGGGATGTCTCTGTCAGTGCAGAAGGGTTGAGCCAGATGACCTTTGAGGGTCCCTTCCAACTCAGACCACTCCTGTGCCCCCAGGACAAAATGACATTGGGATGTGCTGCCCAGGGAGGTGGTGGAGTCCCCATCCCTGGAGGTGTTCCAGAGGGGATTGGATGTGGCACTTGGTGCCATGGTTTAGTCCTGAGGTCTGTGGTGACAGGTTGGACTTGATGATCTTTGAGGCCTCTTCCAGCCTTGGTGATTCTGTTGGAGAGGGTCCAGATGGTCAGAGGGCTGAAGCATCTTCCCTGTAGGGACAGGCTGGGAGAGTTGGGGCTGTGCAGCCTGGAGAAGAGAAGGCTCTAGGGAGACCTCAGAGCAGCCTCCCAGTACCTGAACAGGGAGGCTGGACAGGGACTATCTCCCAGGGGCTGTGGTGGCAGTATGAAAGGCAATGGCTTGAAACTGAAGCAGGGGAGATTCAGATTGGACATCAGGGAGGAAGTTCCACACAATGAGGGTGGTGAAATAGCAGAACAGGTTGCTTAGAGAGGTGCCTGAGGTCCCACCACTGGAGACATTCAAGGTCAAACTTGCTGTGTCCCTGAGCAGACTCCATCCCTGGAGACACTCAGGGCCCTGAGCAGCCTGATGGAGCAGGAGCTGTCCCTGCTGACTGCAGTGGGGGGTGGACAAGATGACCTTTGAGGATCCCTTCCAATCCAGTGCACTCTGTGATCCTCTCCCCCAGGGCAGCAGACTGGAAATGTTCTGCTGTCCCCTGCCTGTGTGCCAGCAGGCATTGCCCTGCCTCTGCCAAGCGCTGCTGAGGGGAGCTGACAGCCACCTGCCAAGCAGCACAGATGTAGCAGAACACTGCACATTATTAAACCAAAGGACTTCTTACACTCTAATTTAGCTGGGAGCTTCTGCAGTGCCTGCTCAGGTGCCACTGGCCCTGGAATTTTGCTGCCTTCAGGAGGTGTGAGGCCTGCTGCTTGCTTGAACCACATCACTGTACCTTCTGGGGTTTCATTTCAGGAGTGGGTGGAAAGCAGCAATTTCCCAGGCTTTAGCTGGGGAGCACAACAGAGATACTAAACCATTCCACAGTCAGGAAGCTTCAGCAGCTGAGTCACTGGCTGGAAAGGGAAGGATCAGATAAGAAAATGGGTGGCTCAATGGGAAGGAGATGATGATTTTGCACAGCACTTGCACTTCTGAGGAGAACAACCCAGGAGGGGATTCTGCCCCTCTGCTCCTCCCTGCTGAGACCACAGCTGCAGCTCTGGGGCCAGCTCTGGAGCCTCTGTGCCAGGAAGGATCTGGAGGGGCTGGAAGGTGTCCAGAGCAGGGCCAGGAGGAGGAGCAGAGGGCTGGAGCTGCTCTGCTCTGCAGACAGCCTGAGAGAGTTGGGCTTGTGCAGGCTGCAGAGGAGAAGGCTCCCAGGAGACCTTCTGGTGGCCTTCCAGGATCTGCAGGGGGCTGCAAGCAAGCTGGGGAGGGACTTTGGAGGGTGTGAGGGAGGGATAGGAGTGGGGGGGATGGAGCAGAAGTAGAAGTGGGGAGATTGAGATTGGCTGTGAGGAAGAAGTTGTTGGCCAGGAGGGTGGTGAGAGCCTGGCACAGGCTGCCCAGGGAGGTGGTGGAAAAGAGGGTTGGGAAATACCTCTGAGATCACTGAGTCCAACCATCTAACCCAACACTACTATGGCCACTAAACCATGGCCCAAAGTGCCATGGCCACATCTTTCTTGAACACCTCCAGGGATGGGGACTCCACCACCTCCCTGAGCAGCCTGTGCCAATCCCTGACCACACAGCTTGCCCAGGGGGGTGGTGGAATCCCCATCCCTGGAGGTGTTGAAGGCCAGGCTGGATGTGGCTCTGGGGAACATGATGTAGGGTGAGGTGTCCCTGCCCATGGCAGTGGGATTGGAACTGGCTGATCCTCGAGGTCCCTTCCAGCCCTGACAATTCTGTGATTCTCTGTAGAAGGAAACTGAGCTCCAGGTTTCTGCTTCTAGTGGTGATTTGTGTCCCTGGACTAAACACTCTGGACTTGGGCCAAAGTTAACTTTAATGAACTGAGCTCAGTCCTCTGCCTCTCTTTTCCCATTTGTACAGCCCTGCTAAGCAGGGAGGCAATTTTGATCCCACTGTGGGAGACACTGAGCCACTCTGAAGTGCTCAGAAGCAGGCAGGGGGTTCCCTGTAGCAGGGAGCCAGGGCTCCCTTTGCAAAGATTTAGGAGCAGAGAAGCTTTGGCAAAGCTCTGTTACCAAGTCCTTTAAAACTCATTTATCCTGTACTGAGCTGCAAAAATCAAGTCCCCTTCATCAGGTTTCCCAGTCCCCAGTGTGACTTGGGGCTGCTGACTGTAAGCCAAAGATCTACTGAGTTAGAAAAGCAAACCAACAGTGTTTAGAAGGGAACTGCAGAGGGGAAAAAAGAGAGATGGAAATCAGGGGAAGCCTCCTGCCTGCCTCCTTAGGTGCATTTCAGAACACACACTGCTCCTGAAGGGTCTTCAGAGAGGGCTTCCACAGCTTTTGAAGGCAGAAATTCCATTCCTTAAGGACTGCTGAGGAGAAGGACTTCAGATGACAACCTCCCCAGGAGCCAGCTGTGGTCCCTGGCAGCCCAGAGCCAGCTGAGTGCTGAGCTGCAGCCAGGGCAGGGAGAGCAGCAGCACAGGGAGGGGATTCTGCCCCTCTGCTCTGCTCTGCTCAGCCCCCACCTGCAGCACTGCCTCCAGCTCTGGGCCCACAGCACAAGAACGACCTGGAGCTGATGGAGAGGGCCCAGAGGAGGCCACAAAGATGATCAGAGGGCTGAGAACCTCCCCTGTGGGGACAGGCTGAGAGAGCTGGGGCTGTGCAGCCTGGAGAAGAGAAGGCTTTGGGTTAGAGCTGCCTTCCAGTACCTGAGGGGCTCCAGGAGAGCTGGGGAGGCAAGGGCTGGGAGTGATAGGATGAGGAACAATGGCTTTGAGCTGGGAGAGAGGAGACTGAGACTGGAGATGAGGAAGGCATTGTTTAGAGTGAGGGTGGGGAGACTCTGGCACAGGTTGCCCAGGGAGGCTGTGGATGTCCCCTCATTGGAGGTGTTCAGGGCCAGACTGGATGAGGCCTTGAGCAAGCTGTGCTGGTGGGAGGTGTCCCTGCCTATGGCAGGGGGGTTGGAGCTGGATGAGCTTTAAGGTCCCTCCCAACCCAACCCATTCCATGACTCTCTGATTTTCTACTGTCATAGTAAAAGCAAATTTAAACCAAATGTTTTGCCCCACCTGTAACCAAATTCCCCTTTCCCACCCCCAGCACTGGTTCTGCCTGAGCCAGAGAGTTTGGTTTGCAGTCAGAGTTATTACCCTCACTGCCCAGGATTAAGATCTTTGTTGGGGCAGACCTGGCAAGCACAAGGGGTTGCTGCTAGGTGTCTGAATTTCCTCCTTGGCCTTGAAAGTTCCTGCTGGGCATGGAGGGACTCCAAGGTCATCAGAACAGAAGTGACCTGTAGAGAAGGAGAAAAGAAACATGTGGCTGAGAAACAACACTGGGCAATGCAGACCCAGAGCAGAGAGCTGACTGAAGCCCCTGTTACAAGAGGGATGTGGAGATGCTGGAAGGTGTCCAGAGAAGGGCCACAAGGATGAGCAGAGGGCTGGAGCTGCTCTGCTGTGAGGACAGACTGAAGGAGTTGGGGCTGTTCAGTGTGGAGAAGAGAAGGCTCCCAGGTGACCTCATTGTGGCCTTCCAGGATCTGAAGGGGGCTCCAAGAAGGCTGGGGAGGGACTGCTCAGGATCTCAGGGAGTGATAGGACTAGGGGGAATGGAATGAAGCTGGAGGTGGGGAGATTGAGGCTGGAGGGGAGGAGGAAGTTCTTCCCCATGAGAGTGGTGAAGCCCTGGAATGGGTTGTGCAGGGAGGTGGTTGAGGCCCCAGCCCTGGAGGTGTTTGCAGCCAGGCTGGCTGAGGCTGTGGCCAGGCTGATCTAGTGTGGGGTGTCCCTGCCCATGGCAGGGGGGTTGGAACTAGATGATCCTTGTGGTCCCTTCCAACCCTGAATGATACTATGATGACAGGTCCCTGGCATGCTGATGTGTCCAGGAGGGCCTGGGAATTCTCCCACCCCCTCTACTCTGCCCTGGTGAGACCACATCTGGAGCACTGAATCCCCTTTGGGGCTGCCCCAGCTGAAGGAAGACAAAGAGCTGCTGGGGAGAGTCCAGTGGAGGCTACAGAGAGGATGAAGGGACTGGAACACCTCTGCTATGAGGAGAGACAGACAGACTCACAGACAGACAGACTCACTAAGGTTGGCAAAGACCTCCAAGATCATCAAGTCCAACCCTCTACCCACATCTCCATGACCACTAGACTATGTCCCAGAGTGCCACCTCTACTCATTTCTTGAATACATCCAGGGACAGTGACTCTCCCACCCCCCTGGGCAGCCTGCTCCAATGCCTGAGCACTCTTGAAGCAAAGAAATTTTTCCTCCTCTCCAACCTAAATCTCCCCTGGTACAATTTCAGGGCATTTCCTCTTGTCCTGTCATTGGTTACTTGGGAGAAGAGGCCAATACTGGCCTCACTCTGATCTCCTTTCAGGTCCATGTAGAGGTCAATGAGGTCTCCTCTCATCCTTCTCTTCTTCACAATAAGCAATCCCAGCTCCCTCAGCCTCTCCTCACCAGACCTGCTCTCCAATCTCCTCACCAGCTTTGCTGCCCTTCTCTGCCCCTGCTCCAGCACCTCAGTGACTTTCTCATACTGTGATGCCCAAAGCCAAACACAGCACTTGAGATGCAGTCTCCCCAGTGCTGGCTCCAGAGAGACAATCACTTCCTGCTGGTCCCAGCCCTTCTGATCCAGGCCAGGATGGTGGAGGTCTTCCTAACCACCTGGGTACACACTGGCTCATGCTCAGCTGGCTGTCTACCACCACCCCCAGGCCCTTCTCTGCTGGGCAGTTTCCAGCCACGCTGCCCCAAGCCTGCAGCCTTCACGGGGTTGTTGTGATGCTAGCACAAGAGCCAGTGCTTGGCCTTATTAAACCTTCTGGAACTGACCTTAGCCCAGCAGCCCAACCTCTCCAGACCTCTCTGCAGTCTTCCTACCCTGCAGCAGATCAACTGCACAGCCCCCACCAACCACCCCCCCCAGCCCCACCGACACCATCCCCACACCTCACCAATCCCTCCTCAAGCCCAGCCCCAGGACACAGCCCTCAGCCCCAGGGCATCCCAGTGCCAACCCCACGAGCCACCACCCCAAGCCCCAAGGGATCCCCACCCCAGCAGCCCCCGGTCTGGCCCGTGGCTGCCCACACCTACCCCACAGCCCAGGCCAAAGGGGCGCAGAGCAGGAGGGAGAGGAAGGAGGAAGTGCTCGGAGCAGAGGCAGCTGGGGACTGCCGTCCCCTGCAGCCTCCTGGC
This sequence comes from Melanerpes formicivorus, assembly GCF_026170545.1. Lineage (NCBI taxonomy): Eukaryota > Metazoa > Chordata > Aves > Piciformes > Picidae > Melanerpes > Melanerpes formicivorus. The sequence continues at coordinate 30,579 of NW_027142519.1, read as the reverse complement.
AGCCTGGGCGAGCAGAGAGTGATGCAATGGAGGCCCCGAACCCCAAACAGACTGAGAGCCAGTTATAGAATAGAATAAACCAGGTTGGAAGAGACCTTCAAGATCATCACGTCCAACCTATCACCCAACACCACCTAATCAACTAACCCATGGCACCAAGCACCCTGTCAAGTCTCCTCCTGAACACCTCCAGTGATGGTGACTCCACCACCTCCCTGGGCAGCCCATCCCAATGGGCAATCTCTCTCTATGTGTAAAACTTCCTCCTGACCTCCAGCCTGAACCTTCCCTGGTGCAGCCTGAGACTGTGTCCTCTTGTTCTGCTGCTGGCTGCCTGGGAGAAGAGACCAACCTCTGCCTGTTTACAACCCCCCTTCAGGTAGTTGTAGAGAGCAATAAGGTCACCCCTGAGCCTCCTCCTCTCCAGGCTAAGCAACCCCAGCTCCCTCAGTCTCTCCTCACAGGGCTGTGCTCCAAACCCCTCACCAACTTTGTTGCCCTTCTCTGGACTCGTTCCAAGTCAACCTCCTTCCTAAACTGAGGAGCCCAGAACTGGACACAGGACTCAAGGTGTGGCCTAACCAGTGCAGTGTACAGGGGCAGAATGACCTCCCTGCTCCTGCTGGCTACACTGTTCTTAATGCAGGCCAGGATGCCATTGACCCTCCCGGCCGCCTGGGCACACTGCAGGCTCATGTTCAGCCTACCATCAACCAGCACCCCCAGGTCCCTCTCTGCCTGGCTGCTCTCAGCCACTCTGACCCCAGCCTGTAGCACTGCCTGGGGTTGTTGTGGCCAATGTGCAGCCCCTGGCACTTGGATGTGTTCAGTCTCCTGCCCTTGGCCTCTGCCCATCTGTGCAGCCTGTCCAGGTCCCTCTGCAGAGCCTCTCTGCCCTCCAGCACATCAACTCCTGCCCCCAGCTTGGTGTCATCTGCACTTTCACTGCTGATGGACTCAATGCCCTCCTCCAGATCATCAATGAAGATGTTAAAGAGCACAGGGCCCAGCACTGCTCCCTGGGGCACACCACTGGTGCCTGGCTGCCAGCTGGCTGTGGCACCATGCACCACCACTCTCTGGGCTCAGCCTCCAGCCAGTTCCTAACCCAGCTCAGAGAGCTGCTGTCCCAGCCAGGGGCTGACAGCTTGGCCAGGAGTTTGCTATGGGGGACGGTGTCAAAGGCCTTGGTGAGGTCCAAGTAAACTACATCCACAGCCTGCCCCACATCCAGCAGGCAGTCACCTGCTCGTAGAAGGAGATCAGGTTGGTCAGGCAGGACCTGCCCTTCCTAAATCCATGCTGGCTGGGCCTGATCCCTTGGCCATGCTGTAAGTGCTGTGTTAATGCACTCAGGATGACCTGTTCCATGATCTTGCCTGGCACTGAGGTCAGGCTGACAGGCCTATAATTCCCTGGCTCATCCAACCGGCCCTGGGGCTCTTTAGTCTGGAGAGGAGAAGGCTGAGAGGGATCTGATCAATGCCTATCAATAGCTGAGGCCTGGGTATCAAGTGTGTGCGTGGCTAAGCTCTTTTTGGTGGTGCACAGTAAGAAGACGTGAAACAAGGGACACAAACTTGACCTGAAGTGTTCCTCCAGCTGCCCTGAGGGCCACAGCTCCTCTCCCCAGCTCAGTACAATGGTTTCTTTTTGCCACTCCAACTCCTTCTGCTGGTTGCACATTTTGGGGATGAAATGCTCACATCCAGCTAGAATTAATTACTCTTTCCAGAGAAGGCTGTGCAGCACTTGATCAGCAAATTCTTCCCTAAACTCCAGATGGATTTTTGAGGAGGGAAGAGGGAAGGGAAAAAAATAGAAGAGGAGAGGAAAAGAAGAGGTTTGACTGTGGCATGCAAGTGCCACTGCCATGGAGGTATGCAGGGCTCTCCATCAGCACAGCAATGGCTCCCCACACACACAGGCAGCACTAAGCCCACAGATTAGAATCAATAAGGTTGGAAAAGACCTCAGAGATCATCAAGTCCAACCTGACACCCAACACCTCCTGACTAACTAAACCAAGGCACCAAGTGTCACATCCAATCCCCTCTTGAACACCTCCAGGGATGGGGACTCCACTCCATTAGCGGCCATTAGAGTCACTCAAAGCAGGGAAAAAGAACACTGGGGATCCTCAGGCCTCTCCTGCTTGTGATGGCAACCACAGTCCCTGCCAGCTAAGGGCTTTGCAGCCTGCCTGGATCACAGAATGTTTGGGCTGGAAGAGACCTCCAAAGCTCATCCAGTCCAACCCCCTCTGCAGGCAGCAGGGACATCCTCCACTGGATCAAGTTGTCCAGAGCCCTTTCCAGCCTCACCTCCAGGGATGGGACCCCAACCACCTCCCCTGAGCAACCTGTTCCAGTGTTCCAGTAGCCTTCTGGTGCAGAGCTCGACTCCTTCAGCTTAAAGGCTGGAGGGGAGGAGGAAGTTCTTCCCCATGAGAGTGGTGAAGCCCTGGAATGGGTTGTGCAGGGAGGTGGTTGGGGCCCTGTCCCTGGAGGTGTTTAAGGCCAGGCTGATGTAGTGTGGGGTGTCCCTGCCCATGGCAGGGGGGTTGGAACTAGATGATCCTTGTGGTCCCTTCCAACCCTGACTGATACTATGAAGAACATGTGAAGAACTCATTTTTACACCAAAGCATTGGATTTCAGCATGGGGTACTCAGCAAATACTCAACCTATTAATCACCAGCTTAGATGATCTGCTGAAAGGACACTTTAGATATCTTGGAGTGCCAGGATGAGGAACAATGGCTTTGAGCTGGGAGAGGGGAAACTGAGATTGGAGATGAGGAAGAGATTGTTGAGAGTGAGGCTGGGGAGACTCTGGCACAGGTTGCCCAGGGAGGCTGTGGATGACCCCTCCCTGGAGGTGTTCAAGGCCAGGCTGGATGAGGCTTTGAGCAGCCTGTGCTGGTGGGAGGTGTCCCTGCCCATGGCAGGGGACTGGAGCTGGATGATATTTAAGGTTCCTTCAAACCCAAACCAGTCAATGATTCTCTGATCCCTCTGAGCTCCTCCATGCAACTTCTCTTCCATTCTTCTGCAGATTATGTGGTAATGAGGAAACTTGGGAGGTGCAGTAGCAGCCATATGGCTGACAGCTCCATCTAGGCAGCCTCCCCTGGCACAGCTTGAGACTGTGTCCTCTTGTTCTGCTGCTGGGTGCCTGGGAGAAGAGACCAACCCCCAGCTGGCTACAACCTCCCTTCAGGCAGTTGCAGAGAGCAAGAAGGTCTCCCCTGAGCCTCCTCTTCTCCAGGCTAAGCAACCCCAGCTCCCTCAGTCTCTCCTCACAGGGCTGTGCTCCAAACCCCTCACCAACTTTGTTGCCCTTCTCTGGACTCGTTCCAAGTCAACCTCCTTCCTAAACTGAGGAGCCCAGAACTGGACACAGGACTCAAGGTGTGGCCTAACCAGTGCAGTGTACAGGGGCAGAATGACCTCCCTGCTCCTGCTGGCTACACTGTTCTTAATGCAGGCCAGGATGCCATTGACCCTCCCGGCCGCCTGGGCACACTGCAGGCTCATGTTCAGCCTACCATCAACCAGCACCCCCAGGTCCCTCTCTGCCTGGCTGCTCTCAGCCACTCTGACCCCAGCCTGTAGCACTGCCTGGGGTTGCTGTGGCCAATGTGCAGAACCTGGCACTGGGATGTGTTCAGTCTCCTGCCCTTGGCCTCTGCCCATCTGTGCAGCCTGTCCAGGTCCCTCTGCAGAGCCTCTCTGCCCTCCAGCAGATCAACTCCTGCCCCCAGCTTGGTGTCATCCGCACTTTCACTGCTGATGGACTCAATGCCCTCCTCCAGATCATCAATGAAGATGTTAAAGAGCACAGGGCCCAGCACTGCTCCCTGGGGCACACCACTGGTGCCTGGCTGCCAGCTGGCTGTGGCACCATTCACCACCACTCTCTGGACTCAGCCTCCAGCCAGTTCCTAACCCAGCTCAGAGAGCTGCTGTCCCAGCCAGGGGCTGACAGCTTGGCCAGGAGTTTGCTATGGGGGACGGTGTCAAAGGCCTTGGTGAGGTCCAAGTAAACTACATCCACAGGCCTCCCCACATCCAGCAGGCAGTCACCTGCTCGTAGAAGGAGATCAGGTTGGTCAGGCAGGAGCTGCCCTTCCTAAATCCATGCTGGCTGAGCCTGATCCCTTGGCCATCTTCTAAGTGCTGTGTTAATGCACTCAGGATGACCTGTTCCATGATCTTGCCTGGCACTGAGGTCAGGCTGACAGGCCTATAATTCCCTGGCTCATCCAACCAGCCCTGGGGCTCTTTAGTCTGGAGAGGAGAAGGCTGAGAGGGATCTGATCAGTGTCTATCAATAGCTGAGGCCTGGGTATCAACTGTGTGTGTGGCCAAGCTCTTTTTGGTGGTGCACAGTAAGAAGACATGAAACAAGGGATACAAACTTGACCTGAAGTGTTCCTCCAGCTGCCCTGAGGGCCACAGCTCCTTTCCCCAGCTCAGTACAATGGTTTCTTTTTGCCACTCCAACTTCTTCTGCTGGTTGCACATTTTGGGGATGAAATGCTCACATCCAGCTAGAATTAATTACTCTTTCTAGAGAAGGCTGTGCAGCACTTGATCAACAAATGCTTCCCTAAACTCCAGATGGATTTTTGAGGAGGGAAGAGGGAAGGAAAAAAGATAGGAGAGGAAAAGAAGAGGTTTGACTGTGGCATGCAAGTGCCACTGCCATTGAGGTATGCAGGGCTCTCCATCAGCACAGCAATGGCTCCTCACACACACAGGCAGCACTAAGGCCACAGATTAGAATCAATAAGGTTGGAAAAGACCTCAGAGATCATCAAGTCCAACCTGACACCCAACACCTCCTGACTAAGTAAACCAAGGCACCAAGTGTCACATCCAATCCCCTCTTGAACACCTCCAGGGATGGGGACTCCACTCCATTAGCTGTCATTAGAGTCACTCAAAGCAGGGAAAAAGAACACTGTGGATCCTCAGGCCTCTCCTGCTTGTGATGGCAACCACAGTCCCTGCCAGCTAAGGGCTTTGCAGCCTGCCTGGATCACAGAATGTTTGGGCTGGAAGAGACCTCCAAAGCTCATCCAGTCCAACCCCCTCTGCAGGCAGCAGGGACATCCTCCACTGGATCAGGTTGTCCAGAGCCCTTTCCAGCCTCACCTCCAGGGATGGGACCCCAACCACCTCCCCTGAGCAACCTGTTCCAGTAGCCTTCTGGTGCAGAGCTTGACTCCTTCAGCTTAAAGGCTGGATGTGAGGAGGAAGTTCTTCCCCATGAGAGTGGTGAAGTCCTGGAATGGGTTGTGCAGGGAGGTGGTTGGGGCCCTGTCCCTGGAGGTGTTTGCAGCCAGGCTGGCTGAGGCTGTGGCCAGGCTGATCTAGTGTGGGGTGTCCCTGCCCATGGCAGGGGGGTTGGAACTGGCTGATCCTTGTGGTCCCTTCCAACCCTGACTGATACTATGAAGAACATGTGAAGAACTCATTTTTACACCAAAGCATTGGATTTCAGCATGGGATACTCAGCAAATACTCAACCTATTAATCACCAGCTTAGATGATCTGCTGAAAGGATACTTTAGATATCTTGGAGTGCCAGGATGAGGAACAATGGCTTTGAGCTGGGAGAGGGGAAACTGAGATTGGAGATGAGGAAGAGATTGTTGAGAGTGAGGGTGGGGAGACTCTGGCACAGGCTGCCCAGGGAGGCTGTGGCTGTCCCCTGCCTGGAGGTGTTCAAGGCCAGGCTGGATGAAGCTTTGAGCAGCCTTGGCTGGTGGGAGGTGTCCCTGCCCATGGCAGGGGGATGGAGCTGGATGATATTTAAGGTCCCTTCAAACCCAACCAGGCAATGATTCTCTGATCCCTCTGAGCTCCTCCATGCAACTTCTCTTCCATTCTTCTACAGATTATGTGGTAATGAGGAAACTTATGAGGTGCAGTAGCAGCCATATGGCTGACAGCTCCATCCAGGCAGCCTCCCCTGGCACAGCTTGAGACTGTGTCCTCTTGTTCTGGTGCTGCTTGCCTGGGAGAAGAGCCCAAGCCCCACCTGTCTCCAACCTCCCTTCAGGGAGTTGCAGAGAGCAAGAAGGTCTCCCCTGAGCCTCCTCTTCTCCAGGCTAAGCAACCCCAGCTCCCTCAGCCTCTCCTCACAGGGCTGTGCTCCAGACCCCTCCCCAGCCTCCTTGCCCTTCTCTGCACACCTTCAAGTCTCTCAATCTCCTTCTTGACCTCAGGAGCCCAGAACTGGACACAGGACTCCAGGGGTGGCCTCAGCAGTGCTGAGCACAGGGCACAAGGACTTCCCTGCTCCTGCTGGCCACACTCTGCCTGATGCAGGCCAGGATGCCCTTGGCCTTCTTAGCCTCCTGGGCACATTGCTGGCTCATGTTCAGCTGCTCTCCACCACTCCCCCCAGGTCCCTCTCTGCCTGGCCTCTCTCAGCCACTCTGCCCCCAGCCTGTAGCTCTGCCTGGGGTTGGTGTGGCCAAAGTGCAGCCCCTGGCACTTAGACTTGTTCAAAGCCATCCTGTTGGACTCTGCCTATCTGTGCAGCCTGGCAGGGTCCCACCAACTTTCTCTCCCCTGTAAGATGAGCTATTTAATGAGCTGTTCCAGGTACCTCCTGCAGAGTCACTAAGCTCAGTAACCTGATTCTGAGCTCTGTAATTAGAATCTCTCTTATTAAATAATGAAGAGCTCCTCTACTCTGGGTACCTTACACGTTGTCCAGTAGACTGGAGTGGGGAAGGAGGTTGTGCTAGACCAGGATCTCAGGAGTTTAGCTGCAGGTCTAATTCACCAGCAAGAGCTGAGTCTAGTTGAGAGGTGCCCCTGCCAATGCAGGGGGGTTGGAGTAGATGATCTCCAAGGTCCCTTCCAACCTAGGCCATTCCATGAGGGAACAAACCAGAGGATTTCTCTTCTTTCCAGCCTGAATAATCAGAGATTTCTCCTTTACATACTGGATCAATAGGGCTGAGGCCAATGCCCAGCACTGCTGAGGCCACCCCTGGAGTCCTGTGTCCAGCTCTGGGCTCCTGAGGTCAAGAAGGACATTGAGAGACTTGAAGGTGTCCAGAGAAGGGCAAGGAGGCTGGGGAGGGGTCTGGAGCACAGCCCTGTGAGGAGAGGCTGAGGGAGCTGGGGTTGCTTAGCCTGCAGAAGAGGAGGCTCAGGGGAGACCTTCTTGCTCTCTGCAACTCCCTGGAATGGGTTGTGCAGGGAGGTGGTTGAGGCCCCAGCCCTGGAGGTGTTTGCAGCCAGGCTGGCTGAGGCTGTGGCCAGGCTGATCTAGTGTGGGTTGTCCCTGCCCATGACAGGGAGGTTGGAACTAGCTGATCCTTGTGGTCCCTTCCAATCCTGACTGATACTATGATACTAACTCCCTGAAGGGAGGTTGGAACCAGGTGGGGATTGGTCTCTTCTCCCAGGCAAGTAGCACCAGAAGAAGAGGACACAGTCTCAAGCTGTGCCAGGGGAGGTTTAGGCTGGAGGTGAGGAAGAAATTCTACACAGAGAGAGGAATTGGCCATTGAGATGTGCTGCCCAGGGAGGTGGTGGAGTCCCTGTGCTTGGAAGTGTTCAAGAAAGGCTTGGCTGTGGCCCTTGGAGCCATGGTTTAGTTGTCAGGAGGTGTTGGGTGCTAGGTTGGACTTGATGATCTCTGAGGTCTTATCCAACCTTGCTGATTCTGTGAGATCCAGCAAGGTCAGGTGTGCAGTGCTGCACTTGGGTCACAACCACCCCACACAACCTTACAGGCTTGGGGCAGAGCAGCTGGAGAGCTGCCTGCTGGAGAAGGACCTGGGGCTGTGTGGTAGCTTTAGGCTATGCCTCTGCTTTCGTTTACTTCCAACTGAGTTAGTCTGGCAAACTTAATGTTGGGAGGGGGGGAAATATCAACCCAGCACAGGGTGCTGATTGAAGGATGGCTGAGCAGGAGCCAGCAGTGTGCTGAGGTGGCCAAGAAGGGAAGCAGCATCCTGGCTTGCACCAGCAACAGTGTGACCAGGAGGTCCCCCTTGAGTCACAGACTCAAAGGTTGCTTTGGGTTGGAAAAGACTCTCAAAGATCAGAGAATCAATAATGTTGGAAGAGACCTCAGAGATCATCAAGTCCAAGCTGTCACCCAACACCTCCTGACAACTAAACCATGGCTCCAAGTGCCACATCCAATCCCCTCTGGAACACCTCCAGGGATGGGGACTCCACCACCTCCCTGGGCAGCACATCCCAGTGGCCAATTCCTCTTGCTGGGAAGAACTTTCTCCTCACCTCCAGCCTGAACCTCCCCTGGCACAGCTTGAGACTGTGTCCTCTTGTTCTGGTGCTGCTTGCCTGGCAGAAGAGCCCAACCCCCACCTGGCTCCAACCTCCCTGCAGGGAGTTGGAGAGAGCAAGAAGGTCTCCCCTGAGCCTCCTCTTCTGCAGGCTAAGCAACCCCAGCTCCCTCAGCCTCTCCTCACAGGGCTGTGCTCCAGACCCCTCCCCAGCTTTGTTGCCCTTCTCTGGACACCTTCCAGCAGCTCAACATCTTTCCTAAACTGATGAGCTCCAGACCCCTCCCCAGCCTCCTTGCCCTGCCAAGGCAGGGTCACCTCAAACAGGTCCCACAGGAACACATCCAGGTGGGACTTTCAAGTCTCCAGAGACAGAGGCTCCACCACCTCTCTGAGCAGCCTGCTCCAGGCAGATAACAGCATCCACAGTGTGCCCTTATGTGGTCCCTAAAGCCTGGAGCCACCACCTTAGCTGGGGGTTGGGATGGCCAATGAAACAAGGTCCTGAGGTGGGCAAAGCTGCAGCTGTGGGGGAACCACTTCTCCAGATGAAGAACTGAAAGTGAGAATGAGAGAGCTGCCTGCCCTGTGGAAGGCACAGCAAGAGCTGCCCTGGTTGCTCAGCAACACCAGCACATGGAATCAGACTCACAGATTGCATCAGGTTGGAAGCAACCTTCAGAGGTCATCCTGTCCAATCCCCCTCCAGTCAAGCAGGGACACCTCCAGCTTGAGCAGCTTGCTCAGGGCCCTATCAGACTTGACTTTTAATGTCCTCAGTGATGGGGCCTCAACTACATCTCTGGGCAGCCTGGTCCAGCCCCTGACCACTCTTTCAGGACAGACAGTTAGCCTAAGTCCCAACCTAAACCTCCTCTGGCACAATTCCACACCAGGGAGGTGGTGGAGTCCCCATCCCTGGAGGTGTGGCCATGGCCCCTGGGGACATGGTGGAGTGGCCATGGTGGTGTTGGGCTGGTGGTTGGACTGGATGATCCTAGAGGCCTTTCCAACCCAAACAGTTCTGTGATTCCATGACTGCAGGAGATCTTTGTCCTCACCTGCCGGGCAGGGCTGGCAGAGCAAAGGGTCTTCAGCTGAGGCCAAATCAGAAGTTGGACGTGGGTTGGGCTGCTGAGCCACCAAACAGTGCTGAGGAGAAGAAACACCAGAAGGCTTAGAGGCCATTGTTGTCCGCAGATGTGTCCCAGAGAATCCCAACCAGAAGGCTTAGAAGCCATTGTTGTCCACAGATGTGTCCCAGGGAATCCCAACCAGAAGGCTCAGAGGCCATTGCTGCCCAGAGAATCCCAACCAGAAGGCTTAGAAGCCATTGTTGTCCACAGATGTGTCCCACAGAATCCCAACCAGAAGGCTTAGAAGCCATTGCTGCCCAGAGAATCCCAACCAGAAGGCTTAGAGGCCATTGCTGCCCAGAGATATGTCCCAGGGAATCCCAACCAGAAGGCTTAGAGGCCATTGCTGCCCAGAGATATGTCCCAGGGAATCCCAACCAGAAGGCTTAGAGGCCATTGCTGCCCAGAGATATGTCCCAGAGAATCCCAACCAGAAGGCTCACAGGCCATTGCTGCCCAGAGATATGTCCCAGAGAATCCCAACCAGAAGGCTCAGAGGCCATTGCTGCCCAGAGAATCCCAACCAGAAGGCTTAGAGGCCATTGCTGCCCAGAGATATGTCCCAGGGAATCCCAACCAGAAGGCTTAGAGGCCATTGCTGCCCAGAGATATGTCCCAGAGAATCCCAACCAGAAGGCTCAGAGGCCATTGCTGCCCAGAGAATCCCAACCAGAAGGCTTAGAGGCCATTGCTGCCCAGAGATATGTCCCAGAGAATCCCAACCAGAAGGCTCAGAGGCCATTGCTGCCCAGAGAATCCCAACCAGAAGGCTCAGAGGCCATTGCTGCCCAGAGAATCCCAACCAGAAGGCTTAGAGGCCATTGCTGCCCAAAGCTGTGTCCCAGAGAATCCCAACCAGAAGGCTTAGAGGCCATTGCTGCCCAGAGCTGTGTCCCAGAGAATCCCAACCAGAGGGCTCAGAGGCCATTGCTGCCCAGAGATGTGTCCCAGGGAATCCCAACCAGAAAGCCCAGTGGCCTAGAGTACTGCATCCAGTTCTGGAGCCTCTGTGCCAGGAAGGCTCTGGAGGGGCTGGAAGGTGTCCAGAGCAGGGCCAGGAGGAGGAGCAGAGGGCTGGAGCTGCTCTGCTCTGCAGACAGCCTGAGAGAGTTGGGCTTGTGCAGGCTGCAGAGGAGAAGGCTCCCAGGAGACCTACTGGTGGCCTTCCAGGATCTGCAGGGGGCTGCAAGCAAGCTGGGGAGGGACTTTGGAGGGTGTGAGGGAGGCATAGGAGTAGGGGGGGTGGAGCAAAACTAGAAGTGGGGAGCTTGAGATTGGCTGTGAGGAAGAAGTTGTTGGCCAGGAGGGTGGTGAGAGCCTGGCCCAGGTTGCCCAGGGAGGTGGTGGAAGCCTCCTGCCTGGAGGTGTTTGGAGCCAGGCTGGAGGTGGCTGTGAGCAACCTGCTGTGGTGTGAGGTGTCCCTGCCCATGGCAGGGGGTTGGGGCTGGCTGAGCCTTGAGCTCCCTTCCAGCCCTGACAGTTCTATGGTTCTAAGACAAAGCTGTGTCCCAGGCAGTCCCAAGCCAAGCAGAAGCTCAGGACTGCACTCCTGGGCCATAGGTACCTGTCTGCTGGGTCCAGCTGGGCAGGGAGAGCTCTCTGGGCATTCCTGACACTGCAGCTCTCCCTCAGGTGAGTACTGCCCAGGGCCACAGCTCCTCTGCACACCAGTGAGTGGGTCACAGGAGTAGCCATCAGGACAGGCACGGCACCCAGCTCCGCTCTCCAGGCTCAGGTAGCCACTGGGACAAACCTGCAGGGGGACCACAAAATGCATCAGACCTGCACACAACCAACCTTTGCACAGATAGCACACACCAGCATTTGCAGACCTGCTCAGGGGCCACAAAGAGAGGATCCTCCCTGTCCTGTGTACTCCTGAGAGCTCCCAACATGTGCTTTCAGCTGTCATAGAATGGTTTGGATTGGAGGAGATCTTAAAGTTCATCCAGCTCCAACCCCCTGCCATGGGCAGGGACACCTCCCACCAGCACAGGATGCTCAAGGCCTCATCCAGCCTGGCCTTGAACACCTCCAGGCAGGGAACATCCACAGCCTGCCTGGGCAGCCTGTGCCAGTCTCTCCCCAGCCTCACTCTAAGCGATTACTTCATCTCCACTCTCAGTCTCCTCTCTCCCAGCTCAAAGCCATTGTTCCTCAGCCTGGCACTCCCAGCCCTTCTCCAAAGTCCCTCCCCAGCTCTCCTGGAGCCCCTTCAGGTACTGGAAGGCTGCTCTGAGGTCTCCCCTGAGCTGAACAGCTCCAACTCCCTCAGCTTTTCCCCACAGCAGAGGTTCTGCAGCCCTCTGACCATCCTTGTGGCCTCCTCTGGGCCTCCCTCCAGCAGCTCCAGGTCCTTCTTGTGTTGGAGGCCTCAGACATGGATGAGTGCTCAAACCATTGCAAACTGCTACCTCGTGTGCCCTGTCCTCCTGCTTACCTGGCAGGCAGTGATGTCTGCTTGAGCAGTAAGGCCATTGGCTGTTCCCAGTGGGCATTTCCTTGGAGCTGCCTGACCCCCAGGGCAGCTGGATCAATGACAATGATGTTATTCACTTCAATTCTTCCCCTTCTTTGGAGTTCCAACCCCTCCCAACCCTTTCCACCTGCTCAAACAAGCATTGCTTCAGACCCAGAGGCATGGATGCAGAGAGGCTCCCTCCAGACCCTCAGAGGTTGCCCTGGGTGGCAATTTAAGCCAAAGGCAGTGGTGTACCCTGCTGACCTGCATATTCACCTGGAAGGGATTAGCAGTGCACTTTGTGCCCCTCCTGCTGATCTGCACCACAAGACAGCTCTGAGAATGTTCTGAGCATAGAAATGGTGTCCTGAGCCACAGCTCCTTGGGCTGGAAAAGCCCTTTGAGATCATCCAGTCCAACCAGCAGCCCAACCCCACCATGGCCACCAAACCATGGCCCCATCTTTCTTGAACACCTCCAAGATGTTGACTCCACCACCTCCCTGGGCAGCCTGTGCCAATCCCTCACCACTCTGGCAGCAAAGAAATTGTTCCTCAGCTCCAACCTAACCCTCCCCTAGCACAATTTCAGGCCAGTTCCTTCTATCACCTAATACTACTAGTGAGAAGATCCCAACCCCCACCTCACTGCAGCCTCCTCTCAGGGAGCTGCAGAGAGCAAGGAGGTCTCCCTCAGCCTCCTCTCCTCCAGCCTCACCACCCCCAGCTCCCTCAGCTGCTCCTCCCCAGCCCTCTTCTCCAGACCCTTCCCCAGCTTCCTTGCTCTTCTCTGGACCTGCTCCAGCCTCTCAAGGTCCTGCTGGGAATGAGGGGCCCAAAATTCAGCCCAGTTCTTGAGGTGTGGCCTCACCAGTGCCCAACACAGGAGCTCCATCCTTGCCCTACAGACCCCAAAGTCCTTCCTGCAGTGAGAGGCCCAAAACTGCCCCCAGGACTGGAGGTGCCAGCTCCCCAGCACAGGGGCACAAGGTTGAACTTTCCTACTGCAGGAGTCCAAGAGCTGAGCAGGAGGGGAGGAAGGAAGGAGACTTACTAGAAACCTGTTGGACATTCCAAGCAGTTGCCAGCAGTGAAGTAATGTCCCTGCCTGCAGCCTGTGAGGCACTGGCTCTGGCAGTCTGGGCTGCAGTCTGCTGAGAGGGAAGAAGTGCCTGGAAGAGAGCAAGAGGAAGACTTTTAGAATCAGAGACTTGTCAGGCACTCCAGTGTGCTTCAGAAGCAGGACTTGGAAGGGTGCTGGCAAAAGGCAAAGCTACAAGACAAAGTGTCATAGATTCAGGGAATGGTTTGGCTTGGAAAGGACCTCAGGGCTCAGCCAGTCCCAACCCCCTGCCATGGGCAGGGACACCTCACACCACAGCAGGTTGCTCACAGCCACCTCCAGCCTGGCTGCAAACACCTCCAGCCAGGAGGCTTCCACCACCTCCCTGGGCAACCTGTGCCAGGCTCTCACCAACCTCATAGGGAAGAATTTCCTCCTAGCATCTAATCTGAATCTCCCCACTTCTAGTTTTTTCCCCCTTCCCCCCAGTCCTATCCCTCCCTGACACCCTCCAAAGTCCCTCCCCAGCTTGCTTGCAGCCCCCTGCAGATCCTGGAAGGCCACCAGAAGGTCTCCTGGCAGCCTTCTCCTCTCCATCCTGCACAAGCCCAACTCTCTCAGGCTGTCTGCAGAGCAGAGCAGCTCCAGCCCTCTGCTCCTCCTCCTGGCTTTGCTCTGAACACCTTCCAGCCCCTCCAGATCCTTCTGGTGCTCTCTTCCTGGCCAGCCCCTGTGACCCAGTGCAGTGGGCAAAGGGACAAGGAAAGCTCTACAGCTGTGCACAAGAAAGCCTTCCTGGTGCTCTCTTCCTGGTCAAGCCCTTGAGGTCCAATTCAGGATGGAAAGGGGCAAAGGACCTTTGATAGGCACAATTATCTTTCCTGGCGCTCCCTTCCTGGCCAGCCCCTGGGACCCAGGGCAGGGCAAATTGGGGTAAAGGACCTTTGGTAGGCCCAGGGAAGCGCTCCTGGCCTTCTCTCAATACCACAGGGTTGGCCTTAGACAAACTCACTCAAGTCTCTCAATGTCCTTCTTGACCTGAGGAGCCCAGAACTGGACACAGGACTCCAGGGGTGGCCTCAGCAGTGCTGAGCACAGGGCACAAGGACTTCCCTGCTCCTGCTGGCCACACTCTGCCTGCTGCAGGCCAGGATGCCCTTGGCCTTCTTGGCCCCCTGGGCACACTGCAGGCTCATGTTCAGGCAGCTGTCAATCAGCACCCCCAGGTCCCTCTCTGCCTGGCAGCTCTCAGCCACTCTGCCCCCAGCCTGTAGCTCTGCCTGGGGTTGTTGTGGCCAAAGTGCAGCCCCTGGCACTTGGACTTGTTCACTGCCATCCTGTTGGCCTCTGCCCATCTGTGCAGCCTGGCAAGGTCCCTCTGCAGAGCCCTTCTGCCCTCTAACTGACCAACCCCTGCTCCCAGCTTGGTGTCATCTGCAAATTTGCTGATGACTGACTCAATGCCCTCCTCCAGATCATCAATGAAGATGTTAAAGAGCACAGGGCCCAGCACTGATCCCTGGGGGACACCACTGGTGCCTGGCTGCCAGCTGGCTGTGGCACCATTCACCACCACTCTCTGGGCTCAGCCTCCAGCCACTTCCTAACAACAACTCCCTGTCAGGAGGCTGCAGCGAGGTGGGGGTTGAGCTCTTCTCTCTGGTATCAGGAGACACTAGGGAGCAACCAAAAAAATCCCCAAAAGAACCTCCCCCGCAAAAAACCCACTCAAACAAAAAAAACAGCAAAAAAATGCCCCCAAAACACCCCAAAGAAAACCACAAACAAAACCCAAGCAGCAGCAGCAAAGAGAGCCCTAAGGAAACAACAAAAGCTACCCCAAACAAAACCTAAGAGCAAGAACAAACAAACAAAGCAGCCCAAAAGAAACCCAAGAACATCCTAAGCTAAGAAAAATCATAACCACAATAAAAGCCCCAAAGAAACCTTTAACCCCCCCCCAAAAATAAACCCCACACTCAACATTAACAACAACAAAATGTCCAAACCCCTCCCCAAAATCTCCCCCCAAAAGCAACCCAAAACCTCTCCCCCAAAAGAAGGCAAAAGTTAAGGTTTACAATGTCCCTGGAGCACCTGGTGCTCATGCAACCCAAAATCTCCTCCCAAAAGAAGCCAAAAGTTCCTCACTCACCTCCCAGGAAGATCCTAAGGCTACAGAACTAAATCAGCCAGCTCAAGGCATCAGCCATAGGGACTAGAAGAGAGTTCCTAAAACACCCCAAACCAAAACCAACCAAGCCAAGAGCAGCTCAGAACTAAGGTTTAGAATGTCCCTGGAGCACCTGGTGCTCATTGAACCCAAAATCTCCTCCCAAAAGAAGCCAAAAGTTCCTCACTCACCTCCCAGGAAGATCCTAGGGCTACAGAACCAAATCAGCCAGCTCAAGGCATCAGCCAAAGGGGATAGAAAAGACCTCCTAAAACACCCCAAACCAAAACCAACCAAGCCAAGAGCAGCTCAGAGCTAAGGTTTAGAATGTCCCTGCAGCACCTGGTGCTCATTCAACCCAAAATCTCCTCCCAAAAAGAAGCCAAAAGTTCCTCACTCACCTCCCAGGAAGGTCCTAAGGCTACAGAACCACATCAGCCAACTCAAGGCATCAGCCAGAGGGGATAGAAAAGACCTCCTAAAACACCCCAAATCAAACCCAACCAAGCCAAGAGCAGCTCAGAGCTAAGGTTTAGAGTGTCCCTGGAGCACCTGGTGCTTATTCAACCCAAAATCTCCCCCTCCCCCCAAAATCTCCTCCCAAAAAGAAGCCAAAAGTTCCTCACTCACCTCAAAGGAAGATCTTAAGGCTACAGAACCAAATCAGCCAGCTCAAGGCATCAGCCATAGGGGCTAGAAGAGAGTTCCTAAAACACCCCAAATCAAACCCAACCAAGCCAAGAGCAGCTCAGAGCTAAGGTTTACAATGTCCCCTGCAGCACCTGGTGCTTATTCAACCCAAAATCTCCCCCTCCCCCCAAAATCTCCTCCCAAAAAGAAGCCAAAAGTTCCTCACTCACCTCAAAGGAAGATCTTAAGGCTACAGAACTAAATCAGCCAACTCAAGGCATCAGCCAGAGGGGATAGAAAAGACCTCCTAAAACACCCCAAAACCAAACCCAACCAAGCCAAGAGCAGCTCAGAGCTAAGGTAGCCAGAGGGGCTAGAAAAGAGTTCCTAAAACACCCCAAAACCAACCAAACCTAACCAAGAGCAGCTCAGAGATAAGGTTTAAAGTGTCCTTGGAGCACCTGGTGCTCATTGAAGCCAAAATCTGCCCCCCCCCCAGAAGATGCCAAAAGTTCCTCACTCACCTCTCAGGAAGATCTTAAGGCTACAGAACCACATCAGACAACTCAAGGCATCAGCCAGAGGGGATAGAAAAGACCTCCTAAAACACCCCAAACCAAAACCAACCAAGCCAAGAGCAGCTCAGAGCTAAGGTTTAGAATGTCCCTGCAGCACGTGATGCTCATTGAACCCAAAATCTCCTCCCAAAAGAAGCCAAAAGTTCCTCACTCACCTCCCAGGAAGATCCTAGGGCTACAGAACTAAATCAGCCAGCTCAAGGCATCAGCCAGAGGGGATAGAAAAGAGTTCCTAAAACACCCCAAATCAAACCCAACCAAGCCAAGAGCAGCTCAGAGCTAAGGTTTACAATGTCCCTGGAGCACCTGGTGCTCATTCAACCAAAATCTCCTCCCAAAAGAAGCTAAAAGTTCCTCACTCACCTCTCAGGAAGATCCTAGGGCTACATAACCAAATCAGCCAGCTCAAGGCATCAGCCATAGGGGCTACAAGAGAGTGCCTAAAACACCCCAAACCCAACCCAGCCAAGCCAAGAGCAGCTCAGAGCTAAGGTTTACAATGTCCTGCAACACCTGGTGCTCATTCAACCCAAAATCTCCCTCCCAAAAAGAAACTCAAACTCTCCCCACTCACCTCCCAGGAAGATCCTAAGGCTACAGAACCAAATCAGCCAGCTCAAGGCATCAGCCATAGGGGCTACAAGAGAGTGCCTAAAACACCCCAAACCCAACCCAACCAAGCCAAGAGCAGCTCAGAGCTAAGGTTTAGAGTGCCCCTGGAGCACCTGGTGCTGATTGAAGCCCAGTGTAACTCAATCCCTTCCAGCTGATTGCTTTCCCATACAGCCTGGAGTGAAATGAACACCGAGCTGCAGAAGGGAGAGGACCAAGGAGTTACTCCCATGGAAGCTCCCCTGCAGCGCTGGAGATGCTCCAAACACTCACTTAGAGATGAGGGAGAGGACACCTGGCAAGCATCCCCCATGGGATCACAGTGTGGTGGGGTGAAATTTCCCTCCTCCCAGCATTGATATCTGCCAGAGCAGCTCAGCTGGAGGCTGTATGTCCAGGCAAAACTACAATCTGCAATGGAGTGCAATGAATGTGTACCAAAATCTGTAACAATTGCCATAGTGACAGGGAGTTACAATTAAAAAGAAGCACAAGGACCCCCCCGTGGTCAAAAACCAGGGGAAGCTACTAGCTCCTCCTTCCCTGCCTCCTCCTTATCCCCCTGGGCAAAAGGTAGAAAAGAAAGGAGCAGAGAGAAATGAAACTTAGCCAAAACAATGCAGGCAAGGTCAAGCAGAAGCCAGTTAGGGTCTCTCCCAGAGTGGAGAAGCAAGGGGAGAGGAACAGGATAGGATAGGATAGGATAGGATAGGATAGGATAGGATAGGATAGGATAGGATAGGATAGGATAGGATAGGATAGGATAGGATAGGATAGGATAGATTAACCAGGTTGGAAAAGACCTTTGAGATCATCAAGTCCAACCTCTCACCCAGCACCATCTGATCAACTAAACCATGGCACCAAGCACCCCATCCAAGCTCTTCCTAAACACCTCCAGTGATGGGGACTCCACCACCTGCCTGGGCAGCACATCCCAAGGGCCAATTCCTCTTTCTGGGAAGAACTTCTTCCTAACATCCCGCCTGAACCTCCCCTGGCACAGCTTCAGACTGTGTCCTCTTCTTCTGGTGCTGGGTGCCTGGCAGAAGAGACCAACCTCCACCTGGCTACAACCTCCCTTCAGGCAGTTGCAGAGAGCAAGAAGGTCTCCCCTGAGCCTCCTCTTCTGCAGGCTAAGCAACCCCAGCTCCCTCAGCCTCTCTTCATAGGGTTTGTACTGAGGAAGGGGAGAGGAAGGGGAGAGGAAGGGGAGAGGAAGGGGAGAGGAAGGGGAGAGGAAGGGGAGAGGAAGGGGAGAGGAAGGGGAGAGGAAGGGGAGAGGAAGGGGAGAGGAAGGGGAGAGGAAGGGGAGAGGAAGGGGAGAGGAAGGGGAGAGGAAGGGGAGAGGAAGGGGAGAGGAAGGGGAGAGGAAGGGGAGAGGAAGGGGAGAGGAAGGGGAGAGGAAGGGGAGAGGAAGGGGAGAGGAAGGGGAGAGGAAGGGGAGAGGAAGGGGAGAGGAAGGGGAGAGGAAGGGGAGAGGAAGGGGAGAGGAAGGGGAGAGGAAGGGGAGAGGAAGGGGAGAGGAATTATTGACATCCTCCTGGCCCTTCTCTGGACACCTTCCAGCCCCTCCAGAGCCTTCCTGGCACAGAGGCTCCAGAGCTGGCCCCAGAGCTGCAGCTGTGGTCTCAGCAGAGTGGAGCAGAGGGGCAGAATCCCCTCCCTGGCCCTGCTGGCCACACTTCTCTTGCTGCAGCCCAGGCTCTGCTTGGCTCTCTGGGCTGTCAGAGCTCCCTGCTGGCTCCTTCAGCATGCTCTAATGGAAGACTACATCAGAACACCTCTAAGCAGGAGGGACCAGGAGCTCTACCATTCAGTGTCTACAGAGAGGCCCCAAGCCTGCCTTCCTGAGCTAGCTGAGCACCATCTGTTGCACTTTATAAAGTCTTTAATTAAAACCTCCTCCAGCAGAACTGAGATGTGGCTGCTCCTTCCTCTTCCACAAACAATTCCTGGAAATCTCTGCAATTATCTTATATTGCAGACAAGAATTGCCAATTAAAACCTAATCAGTGCAGTAGAGAGGCAGGCACCAGGCCAAGTGCCTCTCTTTTGCTTCCCATTGTCGACCTGCTTGCCCCCTGTACCTTCAAAAAGTTCAGGGGGAAACAAAATTTAACCTGATCTCCTTCCATAACCTGATCTCCTTCCATGCCCAGGTGACTGCCTGCTGGATGTGGGGCAGGCTGTGGATGTGGTCTGCCTGGACATCAGCAAGGCCTTTGACACCATCCCCCACAGCAAACTCCTGGCCAAGCTGTCAGCCCCTGGCTGGGACAGCAGCTCTCTGAGCTGGGTTAGGAACTGGCTGGAGGCTGAGCCCAGAGAGTGGTGGTGAATGGTGCCACAGCCAGCTGGCAGCCAGGCACCAGTGGTGTGCCCCAGGGAGCAGTGCTGGGCCCTGTGCTCTTTAACATCTTCATTGATGATCTGGAGGAGGGCATTGAGTCCATCAGCAGTGAATGTGCAGATGACACCAAGCTGGGGGCAGGAGTTGATCTGCTGGAGGGTGGAGAGGCTCTGCAGAGGGACCTGGCCAGGCTGGACAGATGGGCAGAGGCCAAGGGCAGGAGATTGAACACATCCAAGTGCCAGGGGCTGCACTTTGGCCACAGCAACCCCAGGCAGAGCTACAGGTTGGGGACAGAGTGGCTGAGAGCAGCCAGGCAGAGAGGGACCTGGGGGGTGCTGGTTGATGGTAGGCTGAACATGAGCCAGCAGTGTGCCCAGGCAGCCAAGAGGGCCAAGGGCATCCTGGCCTGCATCAGGAAGAGTGTGGCCAGCAGGAGCAGGGAGGTCATTCTGCCCCTGTACACTGCATTGGTTAGGCCACACCTTGAGTCCTGTGTCCAGTTCTGGGCCCCTCAGTTTAGGAAGGAGGTTGAGCTGCTGGAAGGTGTCCAGAGAAGGGCAACAAAGCTGGGGAGGGGTCTGGAGCACAGCCCTGTGAGGAGAGGCTGAGGGAGCTGGGGTTGCTTAGCCTGGAGGAGGCTCAGGGGAGACCTTCTTGCTCTCTCCAACTCCCTGAAGGGAGGTTGGAGCCAGGTGGGGGTTGGTCTCTTCTCCCAGGCACCCAGCACCAGAACAAGAGGACACAGTCTGAAGCTGTGCCAAGGGAGGTTGAGGCTGGATGTTAGGAAGAAGTTCTATACACAGAGAGAGATTGCCCATTGGGATGTGCTGCCCAGGGAGGTGGTAGAGTCACCATCATTGGAGGTGTTCAGGAGAAGACTTGCTGGGGTGCTTGGTGCCATAGGTTAGTTGTTTAGGTGGTGCTGGATTGGTTGATGGGTTGGACACGATGATCTTGAAGGTCTCTCCCAACCTGAACTCCCCTCAGCTCCCTCAGCTGTTCCTCCCCAGCCCTGTTCTCCAGGCCCTTCCCCAGCTTTGTTCCCATTCTCTGGACCTGCTCCAGCCTCTCAAGGTCCTTCTTGATGTGAGGGTCCCAAAACTGAACACAGGAGAGACCTAACCCCACCTGACTCCAACCTCCTTTAGGGACTTGCAGGGAACACCCTGCTGCACCCTGCTAGTTAGAGCATGATGGCATTGAGGCTTCCAGAATGTGAACTCAACACCTCTCTAAACAGGTTGTGACCTCCACTGGACCTGTGCTAATTTAAACAAGCCTCAGTTCCACTATCCCTGCCACAGTGATTCTTGGGGTTAGCAAGAGGAAGAATCTGATCTTCTCTTCAAGCAAGAAGAGGAACCTGATGTTCTTCAAGCAAGAAGAGGAATCTGATCTTCAAGGAAGTAGAGGAATCTGAGGTTCTTCTCTCCAAGCAAGATGAGCAATCTGATGGTCTTCTCTCCAAGCAAGAAGAGGAATCTGATGTTCTCCAAGCAACAAGAGGAATCTGATGTTCTTTAAGCAAGAAGAGGAATCTGATGTTCTTTAAGCAAGAGGAATCTGATGTTCTTCTCTCCAAGCAGGAAGAGGAATCTGATGTTCTTTAAGCAAGAAGAGGAATCTGATGTTCTTCAAGCAAGAAGAGGAATCTGATGTTCTTCTCTCCAAGCAGGAAGAGGAATCTGATGTTCTTCAAGCAAGAAGAGGAATCTGATGTTCTTCTCTCCAATCAATTAGAGGAATCTGATGTTCTTCTCTCCAAGCAAGGAGAGGAATCTGATGTTCTTGAAGCCAGTTGAAGAATCTGATGTTCTCCAAGCAAGAAGAGGAATCTGATGTTCTTCAAGCAAGAAGAGGAATCTGATGTTCTTCAAGCAGGAAGAGGAATATGATGTTCTCCAAGCAAGAAGAGGAATCTGATGTTCTCCAAGCAGGAAGAGGAATCTGATGTTCTTCTCTCCAAGCAAGGAGAGGAATCTGATGTTCTTGAAGCAAGTAGAAGAATGTGGTGTTCTCCAAGTAAGAAGAGGAATCTGATGTGCTCCAAGCAGGAAGAGGAATCTGATGTTCTTCTCTCTAAGCAAGCAGAGGAATCTGATGTTCTTCTCTTCAAGCAAGGAGAGGAATCTGATGTTCTTGAAGCAAGTAGAAGAATCTGATGTTCTCCAAGTAAGAAGACGAATCTGATGTGCTCCAAGCAGGAAGAGGAATCTGATGTTCTTCTCTCTAAGCAAGCAGAGGAATCTGATGTTCTTCTCTCCAAGCAAGAAGAGGAATCTGATGTTCTCCCAGCAGGAAGAGGAATCTGATGTTCTTCTCTCCAAGCAAGGAGAGGAATCTGATGTTCTTGAAGCAAGTAGAAGAATGTGGTGTTCTCCAAGTAAGAAGAGGAATCTGATGTGCTCCAAGCAGGAAGAGGAATCTGATGTTCTTCTCTCTAAGCAAGCAGAGGAATCTGATGTTCTTCTCTCCAAGCAAGAAGAGGAATCTGATGTTCTCCCAGCAGGAAGAGGAATCTGATGTTCTTCTCTCTAAGCAAGCAGAGGAATCTGATGTTCTTCTCTTCAAGCAAGGAGAGGAATCTGATGTTCTTGAAGCAAGTAGAAGAATCTGATGTTCTCCAAGTAAGAAGAGGAATCTGATGTGCTCCAAGCAGGAAGAGGAATCTGATGTTCTTCTCTCTAAGCAAGCAGAGGAATCTGATGTTCTTCTCTCCAAGCAAGAAGAGGAATCTGATGTTCTCCCAGCAGGAAGAGGAATCTGATGTTCTTCTCTCTAAGCAAGCAGAGGAATCTGATGTTCTTCTCTTCAAGCACACTGCTGCAAGAGCAGAACAACCCAGCACTCACCCCAGGACGCTGCAATTTGCTTTCACACAGCATAGCTGCACTCATCTGAAGCATCACAAACCCTCTGGCCAGCTTACACTGATGGGAAGCCAGAGCTCTCTCTCCCTGGCTCTGAAGAAAGCAGAGCTTTGCTACTATTTCATCCTCCTCTGTCACAAACCGAATAGAGCCAGATTGAATTATAACTCTGGGCTGCTGGACTCGCTGCACAGGAATGTGAAGGCAATTCCACCAAGGAAAATAAATAGGCAGCTCCTGGGCTCACTTGCAGGTGCTGGAGGCCTACCAAGCATCAGCATATTCATCCCTCTGGGACACAAAATTGCTCAGCCTCCAGGACTGACACACTCATCTTCTCCCCACCACTAGCTCGACTATTGCCTCAGCAGAGCTGACTGCAGTGGAAGAAGCTCCAATTTTTCTTGAGCTGTTCGGTCAGTCCTACAGAAAGCAGTCAGCCCTGCAGTGTGAGGAGTCCTTCAGGAAGCAGCAAGGCAGCATCTTTCTTCATCTGAACACCAAAACCCCCCTTCTCAGTTCTGCTCAGCTGACAGCCAACAGTGACACGCTGCCAGGTGTGCAAAGCAGCAGCAGTGCTGCCTGCCCCAGGCCAGGAAGATTTATGGAATGGGTTGGGTTGGAAAGGACCTTAAAGATCATCCAGTTCCAGCCCTCTGCCATGGGCAGGGACAATGAAGGCAAACACAGATTGTCAGAGACACTCTTGTGTCAAAGCCACTCACAGGATATTAGGGGTTGGAAGGGACCCAAAGAGGTCATTGAGTCCAAACCCCCCTGCCAGAGCAGGAGCAGAGAATCCAGCACAGGTCACACAGAACACATCCAGACAGGGCTGGGAAGGCTCCAGGGAAGGAGACTCCACAACCTCTCTGGGCAGCCTGCTCCAGGCCTCTGGGAGCCTCCCAGGGCAGAAGTTCCTCCTCCTGCTGAGCTGCAACCTCCTGGGCTGCACTTTCCATCCCTTGCTCCTTGGCCTAGCCCAGGGTGCAGCTGAGCAGAGCCTGGCCCTGTCCCCTCCCTCCTGACCCCCAGCCCTCAGCTCTTGAGAGACATTGCTCAGATCCCTCTCAGCCTTCTCCTCTGCAGCCTGAACAGCCCCAGGGCTCTCAGCCTCTCCTCCCCAGGCAGTGCTGCAGTCCCTTCAGCAGCCTTGGAGCCCTCTCTTGGCCTCTCTGCAGCAGATCCCTGTCCTTCCTGAGCTGGGCAGCCCAGAGCTGGATGCAATCTTCCAGGTGAGGTCTCAGCACAACAGAGTAGAGGTGGAGGAGAACGTCCCTTGGATCTGCTGGCCACACTCCTCTGAATGCCCCCAGCACCCCCTTGGCCTTCTTGGCCCCCAGGGCACATTGCTGCCCCATGCAGATCTTGCTGCCCAGCAGCACTCCCAGCTCCTTCTCCCCAGGGCTGCTCTCCAGCAGCTCCCCTCCCAGCCTGTGCTGCTGCAGGTTATTCTTCCTTCCCAAATGAAGGACTCTGCTCTCATCCTTGTTGAACCTCTTTAAGTTCCTCTCTGCCCAGCTCTTGAGAAAACCAGTCCAGAGAAATGGGGCCAGGGCTTAGCTCCCAAAGCAAGCTAATGCTGAAATGAGCTGGAAGCAGCAGGACAAATGTGCAGAGAGCTTGCCAAATAGACCAAGGGGAGCACTTTGGAGTTTAATGAATAACAAGCAGGGTTGGCTGCAGGTCTGCTGCATGCCAGGGCAATCCCAGGCTGGAATGGGACCAGCAATGTGGAAAATGCTTTGGAAAACCAACACAGGTTGTCTCAACAGAGCTTCACTGGAGAGCAGCTGAAGGGCTCTGTCCAGAATGTGTGGCCAAATGTGTGGCACTTTCCCTACAAAGACAGGCTGAAAGAGTTGGGGTTCTTCAGCCTGGAGAAGAGAAGGCTCCAGGAAGACCTTAGAGCAGCATTGCAAGATCTGAAGGGGACCTGCAGGAATAGAATAGACTGGAATGGAATGGAATGGAATGGAATGGAATGGAATGGAATGGAATGGAATGGAATGGAATGGAGTAGAATAGAATAGAATAGAATAGAATAGAATAGAATAGAATAGAATAGAATAGAATAGAATAGAATAGAATAGAATAGACAAGGTTGGAAGAGACCTTCAAATCATCAAGTCCAACCTATCAACCAACACCATCTAATCAACTAACCCATGGCACCAAGCACCCTCTCAAGTCTCCTCATGAACACCTCCAATGATGGTGACTCCACCACCTCCCTGGGCAGCACATTCCAATGGGCAATCACTCTCTCTGTGTAAAACTTCTTCCAAACATCCAGCCTAAACCTCCCCTGGCACAGCTTCAGACTGTGTCCTCTTGTTCTGCTGCTGGGTGCCTGGGAGAAGAGACCAACCTCTCCCTGGCTACAACCTCCCTTCAGGGAGTTGGAGAGAGCAAGAAGGTCTCCCCTGAGCCTCCTCTTCTCCAGGCTAAGCAACCCCAGCTCCCTCAGCCTCTCCTCACAGGGCTGTGTTCCAAGCTGGTAAGGGCTGTTTAGAAGGGCTGTGGGGATAGCACAAGGGACAATAGTTTGAACCTGGAGCAGGGGAGATTGAGGCTGGAGATGAGGAAGAAATTCTTTCCAGTGAGGCTGGGGAGACTCTGGCACAGGCTGCCCAGGGAGGCTGTGGCTGTCTGCTCCCTGGAGGTGTTCAAGGCCAGGCTGGATGAGGCCTCGAGCAACCTGGGCTGGTGGAGGTGTCCCTGCCCATGGCAGGGGGTTTGGAGCTGGATGATCTTTAAGGTCCCTTCCAACTTAACCCATTCTGTGATTCTCTGAGCTCAGCTGGTCTACATCAATTTCTTTGCTGCCAGAGTGGTCAGGGACTGGCAGAGGCTGCCCAGGGAGGTGGTGGAGTCCCCATGCCTGGAGGTGTTCAGAAACCCTGTGGCCACGGCACTTGGGGCCAGGGTTTGGTGGCCATGGTGGGGCTGGGTTGATGTTGGACTCCATGACCTTCAAGGCCTTCAAGGCTGGAGCCAGGTGGGGTTTGGCTCTGTTTCCTATTCTCAGGCGATGGAAGGAGAGGAAACAGCCTGAAACTGTGCAGGGGAGGCTTAGGTTGGAGCTGAGGAACAATTTCTTTGGTGCCAGAGTGGTCAGGGATTGGCAGAGGCTGCCCAGGGAGGTGATGGAGTCCCCATGCCTGGAGGTGTTCAGGAACCCTGTGGCCATGGCACTTGGGGCAAGGGTTTGGTGGCCATGGTGGGGTTGGGTTGCTGTTGGCCTGGATGAGCTCAGAGACATTTTCCAAGCAAAACAATTCTCTGATTGTCCAAGGCTGAGGATTAAGGAATTAAGGAGGCTCTTGCCTCAGCCAGAATTGTCCAGAGCAGGAAGAGGAGAGTGTTAGGTTTGCAGTGCTGGTTTGTGCTCCAAAACCATCATCTCTTATGCCCAAGCTTGAGCACCTGGATTCCAACTTCACTTTTCCCTCCTCTAACTTTCTCTAGGTGCCAGACACTTTTAGCAATTACAAAGAGAGTGCTTGAAGACCTCAAGGTTCATAGTATCATAGTACCATAGTATCATTCAGGGTTGGAAGGGACCACAAGGATCTTCTAGTTCTAACCCCCCTGCCATGGGCAGGGACACCCCACACTAGATCAGCCTGGCCACAGCCTCAGCCAGCCTGGCTGCAAACACCTCCAGGGATGGGGCCTCGACCACCTCCCTGCACAACCCATTCCAGGGCTTCACCACTCTCAGGGTGAAGAACTTCCTCCTCCCCTCCAGCCTCAATCTCCCCACCTCCAGCTTCATTCCATTCCCCCTAGTCCTAGCACTGCCTGAGATCCTGAGCAGTCCCTCCCCAGCCTTCTTGGAGCCCCCTGCAGATCCTGGAAGGCCACAATGAGGTCACCTGGGAGCCTTCTCTTCTCCAGACTGAACAGCCCCAACTCCTTCAGTCTGTCCTCATAGGTTGGTCCAGTTCTGCAGCTTCCATTCTTTCAAGTGTTTGAATTGAGTCCTTTATTTCTCCCCCACCACCCCCTCCCCATTGCAACAACTTCTGTCAGCTTTTGCCACAGCCTTCCTGAATCTCTCCCCTGTCCCCCAGGGGGGATGCAGCACAGTCTCCAGGGCTACATCCAGACTGATTCTGAGGAACTGAAGAGATGAAGCTTCCTCACTTTGCCTTAGAGACAGCTCTGAGGCTCTCATTAAAATAAGCTATTCCTCTCCAACAAAAGCTCTGCTGCACACAATAGAGCTCCTTCTGTGCTCCTGAGGCACTGTCACTCAGGAGGCATTTAAGTGCATTTAAGTTTGGAGGGTTGTGGGGGGGTTTTTTCCTTACCTGAAAGATCCATTCTGCAGGCTTAAAGGAAGACATTTAACCAAGGAACAGCTCGAACTGGGGGCACTTAATGCAGCAACTGGCTCTGCAAAATGAGACAGGGGGACAAAAAAGCCTTCCTTTTTTTTCAGCTGTAATCCTTCTCATTGAGCAATTCTGAGGCTTTTCTTCTTCTTAGCAGAAGCAAAGGCCAAGAACAGCTTTTCTGGTACATTCTTACAGCTCCTCTCATGTTATCCATTCTCCTATGTGGAGGTCAGAGAATTAGAATCACAGAATCAGTAAGGCTGGGAAAGTCCTCAGAGATCACAAAGTCCAACCTGGCACCCAACACCTCCTGACAACTAAACCATGGCTCCAAGTGTCACATCCAAGCCCCTCTTGAGCACCTCCAGGGATGGGGACTCCATCACCTCCCTGGGCAGCACATTCCAATGGCCAATCACTCTTGCTGGGAAGAACTTTCTCCTCACCTCCAGCCTAAACCTCCCCTGGCACAGCTGGAGACTGTGT
The DNA here is from genome assembly GCF_026170545.1 of Melanerpes formicivorus. Classification (NCBI taxonomy): domain Eukaryota; kingdom Metazoa; phylum Chordata; class Aves; order Piciformes; family Picidae; genus Melanerpes; species Melanerpes formicivorus. Next base: position 3,585 of record NW_027142519.1, on the reverse strand, counting down.
CCTCTTGTTCTGCTGCTGGCTGCCTGCCTGGGAGAAGAGCCCAACCCCCAGCTGGCTCCAGCCTCCCTTCAGGGAGTTGCAGAGAGCAAGAAGGTCTCCCCTGAGCCTCCTCTTCTCCAGGCTAAGCAACCCCAGCTCCCTCAGCCTCTCCTCACAGGGCTGTGCTCCAGACCCCTCCCCAGCCTCCTTGCCCTTCTCTGGACACCTTCAAGTCTCTCAATCTCCTTCTTGACCTGAGGAGCCCAGAACTGGACACAGGACTCCAGGGGTGGCCTAAGGAGTGCCACTAACCAGTTGGAATTCTTTCATAGCATCAGAGACTTGTTTGGGTTGGAAAAGGCCTCTAAGGTCATTCAGTCCAACCAGCAACCCAACCCCACCATGGCCACCAAACCATGGCCCCACGTGCCATGGCCACAGGTTTCTTGAACACCTCCAGGCATGGGGACTCCACCACCTCCCTGGGCAGCCTGTGCCAGTGGCCAATTCCTCTTTGTGGGAAGAACTTTCTCCTCACCTCCAGCCTAAACTTCCCCTGGCACAGCTTGAGACTGTGTCCTCTTGTTCTGGTGCTGCTTGCCTGGCAGAAGAGCCCAACCCCCAGCTGGCTCCAACCTCCCTTCAGGCAGTTGGAGAGAGCAAGAAGGTCTCCCCTGAGCCTCCTCTTCCCCAGGCTGCACACCCCCAGCTCCCTCAGCCTTTCCTCCTAGGGATATTTATAGTCACACCTGGGGGTAGCTCTCTGTCTTGGCTTTCCTCCCCTTTCACCATCACTCTTCTTTCCCACACCAAGGCCTGGCTTGTGAACCAGACCATGCAATTTAGGGTTGTTGGGGTTTTTTCTTCCTTTCAAAGCTGTGTTTAGCCTAGCATGAAATTGTTTTCCAGGTAGCAATTAATTCTGCTGCATCTTGTGCCCCTTGTTGAGTCATTTGCTATGTCTGAGAAGCCCATAGTCAAGCACAGCTCCCCTGCTATCAGCAGGGTGATAACAGTTGTGTGAAACAAGCCCTTCAGCATCTCCTCTCACACCATATCTTGCTCCTTTTGGGTGGTTTTGAGGCACTGATGTTGGCTCCTCTGAAAGGAATTGGGCAGGCTGGCATAGAGCACAAGGGAGGGATTGCAGCACTGACTACTGAAGAGAGAGTGGGATTGGTGCAAAGGCTGCTGGATGTGTCCAGAGAAGGGCAAAAGGTCTTCTGTGGTGGTGTAATAATAACTGCTCCTTCAGCTGGGAGTCCTGAATGGTTCCTCACTGTGCCTTAGGGTGTCAGGGAGTGATAGGACTGGGGGGAGAATGGAGCAAAACTAGAAAGGGGTAGATTCAGGTTGGATGTCAGGAAGATGTTGGTCCCCACTGGGTCCAGTTCTGAAGCCTCTGTGCCAGGAAGGCTCTGGAGGGGCTGGAAGGTGTCCAGAGCAGGGCCAGGAGGAGGAGCAGAGGGCTGGAGCTGCTCTGCTCTGCAGACAGCCTGAGAGAGTTGGGCTTGTGCAGGCTGCAGAGGAGAAGGGCTCCCAGGAGACCTTCTGGTGGCCTTCCAGGATCTGCAGGGGCCTCCAAGTCCCTACTGGGGAAGAACTTTTGAGGGTGTGAGGGAGGGATAGGAGTGGGGGGGCATGGAGCAGAAGTAGAAGTGGGGAGTTTGAGATTGGCTGTGAGGAAGAAGCTGTTGGCCATGAGGGTGGTGAGAGCCTGGCCCAGGCTGCCCAGGGAGGTGGTGGAAGCCTCCTGCCTGGAGGTGTTTGCAGCCAGGCTGGAGGTGGCTGTGAGCAACCTGCTGTGGTGTGAGGTGTCCCTGCCCATGGCAGGGGGTTGGGGCTGGCTGAGCCTTGAGCTCTCTTCCAACCCTGACAGTTCTCTGCTTCTAAAAGTCTTCCTCTTGCTCTCTTCCAGGCACTTCTTCCCTCTCAGCAGACTGCAGCCCAGACTGCCAGAGCCAGTGTCTCACAGACTGCAGGCAGGGACATTACTTCACTGCTGGCAACTGCTTGGAATGTCCAACAGGTTTCTAGTAAGTCTCCTTCCTTCCTCCCCTCCTGCTCAGCTCTTGGGCTCATGCAATAGGAAAGTTCAACCTTCTGCCCCTGTGCTGGGGAGCTGGCACCTCCAGTCCTGGGGGCAGTTTTGGGCCTCTCACTGCAGGAAGGACTTTGGGGTCTGTAGGGCACTGATGGTGCTCCTGTGCTGGGCACTGCTGAGGCTACACCTCAAGAATTGGGCTCAATTTTGGGGTCCTCACTCGTAACAGGACCTTGAGAGGCTGGAGCAGGGCCAGAGAAGGGCAAGGAAGCTGGGGAGGGGACTGGAGAAGAGGGCTGGGGAGGAGCAGCTGAGGGAGCTGGGGGGTGGTGAGCCTGGAGGAGATGAGGCTGAGGGAGACCTCCTTGCTCTCTGCAGCTCCCTGAGAGGAGGCTGCAGTGAGGTGGGGATTGGGATCTTCTCACTAGGATCAGGTGATAGGGGAGGAACTGGCCTGAAATTGTGTAGGTTGGAGCTGAGGAACAATTTGTTTGCCTCAAGAATGCTCAGGGATTGGCACAGGCTGCCCAGGGAGGTGGTGGAGTCCCCATCCCTGGAGGTGTTCAAGACATGTTTGGCCATGGCACCTGGGGCCATAGTTTGGTGGCCATGGTGGGGTTGGGTTGCTGGTTGGACTGGATGATCTGAGAGGGCTTTGCCAACCCAAACAGCTCTGTGTTTCCCTGCCATTACCATGACTATGTAGAAGTGACATCCCTTTGTGATCTATGGGGTAGGGCTTCCCAGCCTCAGGGCAGTGGCTCCAAGGCACTTTCATAGTATCATAGTATCATAGTATCATTCATGTTGGAAGGGACCACAAGGATCAGCCAGTTCCAACCCCCCTGCCATGGGCAGGGACACCCCACACTAGATCAGCCTGGCCACAGCCTCAGCCAGCCTGACTGCAAACACCTCCAGGGCTGGGGCCCCAACCACCTCCCTGCACAACCCATTCCAGGGCTTCACCACTCTCATGGGGAAGAACTTCCTCCTCCCCTCCAGCCTCAATCTCCCCACCTCCAGCTTCATTCCATTCCCCCTAGTCCTAGCACTGCCTGAGATCCTGAGCAGTCCCTCCCCAGCCTTCCTGTAGGCCCCCTTCAGATGCTGGAAGGCCACAATGAGGTCACCTGGGAGCCTTCTCCTCTCCAGACTGAACAGCCCCAACTCCTTCAGTCTGTCCTCACAGGAGAGGTGCTCCAGCCCTCTGCTCATCCTCCTGGCCCTGCTCTGGACACCTTCCAGCCCCTCCAGATCCCTCTTGTCATAGGGGCTCCAGAACTGGAGGCAGTACTCCAGGTGGGGTCTCACCAGGGCTGAGCAGAGGGGGAGAATCACCTCCCTTGCCCTGCTGGCCACACTTCTCCTGCTGCAGCCCAGAAGAAGCCCTTTGCCTCTGAGCAGATGGTGCTAGGATGACAGCAACCTGCAGCCTCAGTGACTAAGAGCTTCCCCATCTGATAGCTCTTCTGTGGATGAAATGGGAGAGAGATTTACACCAGGAATGTCCCCTGCCTCCCCTGCCACGGGCAGCAATCAGCAGCTTTCATCTGCAAACA
>NW_027142518.1:569273-690693 GCF_026170545.1 Melanerpes formicivorus | reverse complement strand
ATCCCCTCCCTTCGTGTGCCCATCCTGGCAGCAGCAGGCAGCAGAGGACACAAACCAGACCAAACCTTCCCACAGGCTTTCACTGAGCTCTGCCTTATGAATGAGGCTTTTCAGGGACAATAAAACAAGAGGGAAATCAATCCATACACTGAGGCAAAATCCCCTGCTCTGATCCCAGGGCAAGCCCAAAGCAACCTTCCCTTCCCTTCCCTTCCCTTCCCTTCCCTTCCCTTCCCTTCCCTTCCCTTCCCTTCCCTTCCCTTCCCTTCCCTTCCCTTCCCTTCCCTTCCCTTCCCTTTCCCTTCCCTTCCCTTCCCTTTCCCTCTTCCTTCCCTTCCTCTCCCTCTTCCTCTTCCCCTCCCCCCTTCCCCTCCCCCTCCGTCCTCTCCTCTCCTCTCCTCTCCTCTCCTCCTCTCCTCTCCTCTCCTCTCCTCTCCTCTCTCTCCTCTCCTCTCCTCTCCTCTCCTCTCCTCTCCTCTCTCCTCTCCTCTCCTCGACAGGAAGAGCTGCTTAACATTTCATTTTCTCTAGGAAGCAAATAACCATTTCAAAGGGGCTGCTATACCTCCAGCCCTCTTCTTTTTTCTCACCTCCCCCCCCGCCCCGCTGCACAGGAGAAATATTTGCTCTCAGTGCATGAACAAACCTCAAGCTTCAATCCATTCCCTCTCATCCTATCACCCCCAGCCCTTGGCAAAAGTCCCTTCCCAGATTTCTTGTAGCCCCCCTTCAGGTACTGGGAGGCTGCTCTGAGGTCTCCCCAGACTGGACCAACATCCAAAGCACAGAAGATGAAGGGTGTTTTTCTCATGCAGGAGCTCTGTGGCTGCTAAGAAGCTTCCCACTGGGTTCAGCCTTGCTGGGCTTCCCTGTGGCTGGGGTGAGAGATGTGCAGTGTCCAGAGGAGGGACCAACCCCAGCACATGCACCAGGGAGGCAAGGGCAGAAAAAAAACCATATAGTGCCTCCTGCTGATCACAGAATGGCTTAGCTTGGAAAGGACCTCAGAGATCATCTGACAAAACTGAACCTTGTTGATCCAGTAACAGTCATCAGAATGTTGATGAGCCACTTTGCTCTGCTCTGGGGAGACCTCACCTGCAGGGGCTGGGGCCAGCTCTGGAGCCCTCAGCACAGGAAGGACATGGACCTGATGGACAGGCTCCAGAGGAGGGACACAAAGATGATCAGGGGGTTGGAGAACCTCTGCTGTGAGGCCAGGCTGAGGGAGCTGGGGGTGTGCAGCCTGCAGAAGAGAAGGCTCCAGGCAGACCTCACAGCAGACTGCCAGGACCTGAAGGGGCTGCAAGAAGGCTACAGAGGGACTGTGCCCAAAGGCCCTGCAGGGACAGCAGCAGGGGCAAGGGTTTGAAAGGAGAGCAGAGCAGATGGAGATTGGCTGTGAGGAACAAGTTCTGCCCCAGGAGGCTGCTGCAACACTGCAACAGGTTGCCCAGGGAGGGAGCTGAGGCTCCATGGCTGGAGCTGTTGAAGGTGAGGCTGGAGAAGGCTTGTGAGCAAGCTGCTGTGGTGGAGGATGTCCCTGCTGAGTGCAGGGAGGTTGGACTGGATGCCCTTTGGAGCTCCCTTCCAGCCCAAACCTTTCTGTGCTTCTATGAACCACTGCTGCAGCACTGCAGGCAGCACAGGGAGGTGTCCTGCACACCTGCCTGGGGCTGTCTCTGTGTGCATGGAAGAAGAGCTGACTTAGGAAACCAGGTTGCCTTTGCCATGCCAGGCACAGATCTCCTTCTCCCCCTTCCCTGGAGAAATCAGGATAGGAAGAAGCAAAGCTTTCTCCCTCCTTGATGTTCCCTAAGTAGGCCAGATCACTCTGGAAGATGGCCAGAGGTTCATTTAATATTCACTGCTGACCTGTTTTATCCCCCTGAGGTTTCAGTGAGGAGTTAGGTGAAAGCCTCCTCCTGTTTGTCTGCCCCAGCCTCGATGCCAGCCCCTGGAGCAGTCTGCAGTGCCCACATGAAATGATTTATTCAGAGCCACTGCTACCTACTTGCTCCATCCACACACTCCTGCAGAAAGCTGCTGGCTGCTGCTCAGGTAGTATTCTAGTAGAAACCTCAGCAGCAGCAGGGGGGTGGGAGGGAGGGGAGAGAAAGGAAGGGGGGGTGGAAAGAGACTACACCATCTCATCTTTATTTTATCATCTTTTTTTCCTGCCTCTCTTCAGAGTCATGAAAGAGAGTTGGAAAAGAGGTCAGAAATAGCAAAGCCTCAGCCCTCCCCTGGCTGGCTTCACATCACTCTGCTGCCTGGATGGGAGGTGATGCAGCTGGGGAAGCTGCAGTGCAAAGATGAAAGCCTCCTGCTGCCCATCAGGACAGAACCACAGGATCACAGAACCCCAGAACCAGAGAACCACAGAACCCCAAAACTCCAGAATCACAGAACCACAGAATCAACAGAACCCGAGAACCACAGAACCACAAAACCCCGGAACCATAGAACCACAGAATCACAGAACCATGGCACCAAGTGCCTCATCCAGGCTCTTCACAAACACCTCCAGTGATGGTGACTCCACCACCTCCCTGGGCAGCACATCCCAATGGCCAATCTCTCTGGCTGGGAAGAACTTCTTACTGACATCCAGCTTGAACCTCCCCTGGCACAGCTTGAGACTGTGTCCTCTTGTTCTGGTGCTGGGTGCCTGGGAGAAGAGACCAACCCCCACCTGGCTACAACCACCCTTCAGGGAGTTGTAGAGAGCAAGATCAGTGAATCACAGAATCACAGAGCTGTCAGGGTTGGAAGAGACCTCAAGGAGCAGCCAGTCCCAACCCCCCTGCCATGGCCAGGGACACCTCACACTACAGCAGGTTGCTCACAAGCCACAGCCAGCCTGGCTGCAAACACCTCCAGGCAGGAGGCTTCCACCACCTCCCTGGGCAACCTCTGCCAGGCTCTCACCACCCTCATGGGCAACAACTTCTTCCTCACATCCAAGCTCAATCTCCCCACTTCTAGTTTTGCTCCATCCCCCCCCAGTCCTATCGCTCCCTGACACCCTCAAAAGTCCCTCCCCAGCTTTCTTGGAGCCCCCTGCAGACCCTGGAAGGCCACAAGAAGGGTAGGTGTGGGCTGTCTGCGCGGTCCAGGCTGCAGAACTCAGGGCTAGAGCATGCCAGGAGCACCAGAGATGAATCCTCCTGAGCTCTGCAAATACAGCCACAGCACAGGCACTCAGTCAGACCTTGTTAGCAGAGCCACATTATTGAAGGCCACAAGAAGGTCTCCTGGGAGCCTTCTCCTCTCCAGACTGAACAGCCCCAACTCTCTCAGCCTGTCCTCACAGCAGAGCAGCTCCAGCCCTCTGCCCATTGACTTCAGAAGGTGAAGAGCTCAAGCACTAAAGGCATGGCAGATAAGAAAGCAGGGGTCAGGGAGTCACCCATGCAGGCACTAACTGCAAACCACCTCCTGTGCTGGGACTTAGGTGTGCTGGGAACCAATAACAGAAGAACTTCCAACCCTTTTGGTGACATTGTGGCGCTGGTTTTGGTGTGGGGACAGCAAGGAAGCCACCACTCCTAAGCAGGCTAAGGAAGATTCAGGTTGAGCCTAGGAATTATTTATACCTTGTAGTTATTTTGGAGGAAGAAAGGCTTGGGGGGAGGAAAGGGGAAGCAGCAGAATGTGCTTCAAGTAGCATTATTTATCATTTCCTGCCTAAATATAGCACTGTGGCTCAGGAGAAGAGAAAAAAGATTGACTTGGGCTTTCCTTTCAGCAGCAAAGGGAATTAACCCATGCTGGGCTTGGCTGGGAAAGCCTTCAAATGGGGTCCACAGCTTCAAGCCATAGGATCATAAGATCACAGGAGGTTAGGGGTTGGAAAGGGATCTCCAGAGAGCTTCCAGTCCAACCCCCTGCCAGAGCAGGACCACAGAATCCAGCACAGGTCACACAGGAACACATCCAGGCAGGGCTGGAAAGGCTCCAGAGAAGGAGACTCCACAACCTCTCTGGGCAGCCTGCTCCAGGGCTCTGGCAGCCTCACAGGGAAGAAGTTCCTCTCATGTTGAGCTGGAACCTCCTGTGCTGGAGTTTATATCCATTGCCCCTTGGCCTGTCCCAGGGTGCAGCTGAGCAGAGCCTGTCCCTGTCCCCTCCCTCCTGACCCTCAGCCCTCAGCTATTGATAGACATTGATCAGATCCCCTCTCAGCCTTCTCCTCTCCAGACTAACCACCCCCAGGGCTCTCAGCCTCTCCTCAGCAGGCAGTCTCCAGTCCCTTCAGCATCCTTGTAGGATAGGATAGGATAGGATAGGATAGGATAGGATAGGATAGGATAGGATAGGATAGGATAGGATAGGATAGGATAGGATAGGATAGGATAGGATAGGATAGGATAGGATAGGATAGGATAAACCAGGTTGGAAAAGACCTTTGAGATCATCAATTCCAACCTATCACCCAGCACCATCTGATCAACTAAACCATGGCACCAAGTGCCTCATCCAGACTCTTCCTAAACACCTCCAGGGATGGTGACTCCACCACCTCCCTGGGCAGCACATTCCAGTGGGCAATCTCTTTGTCTGTGAAGAACTTCTTCCTCACTTGAAGCCTAAACCTCCTCTGGCACAGCTTGAGACTGTGTCCTCTTGTTCTGGTGCTGCTTGTCTAGGAGAAGAGACCAACTCCCACCTGCCCACAACCTCCCTCCTGGTAGCTGTAGACAGGACCTTGCACTTGGTCTTATTAACTTTACAAGTTTGGCTTGGGCTCACCTCTGCAGCCTGTCCAAGTCCCTTTGGATGGAGCCCTTCCCTCCAGTCTCTCAGCCACACCACACAGCTTGGTGTCCTCATGCACATGAACTCCTTCATAGACACACAGAATTGTCAGGGTTGGAAGGGACCTCAGCTCCAGAATTCCAGCTCCAGATGTGTTTGAGAGAGACAGGAATTCCTGCCTCCTGCAGTCACTCCATAATGCCTGATGTTTCAAAGCTCCTTTGAAGCATGGCAGCTGCACCACACAGACACTGATCTCCTTCTTAGAATCACAGAATTGTCAGGGCTGGAAGGGACCTCAAGGCTCAGCCAGTCCCAACCCCCTGCCATGGCCAGGGACACCTCACACTACAGCAGGTTGCTCACAGCCAGCCTGGCTGCAAACACCTCCCAGGCAGGAGGCTTCCACCACCTCCCTGGGCAACCTCTGCCAGGGAGCTGCTCCAACAATCCTAACACTCCACTGGGAAATGATTCCACAGCACAGGAGAACTCAGGGCATTTGTCCCTTTGAAGAGTTGCTGGTTACTCATGTAAGTAATTCTTCTCCCTTGCTCCTTACTTGCTCTACAGGTGCAGAGTCACAGAGTGTGAGGGGCTGGAAGGGAGCTGCAGAGAGCAGCCAGGCCAAGCCCCCTGCCACAGCAGGAGCACCCAGGGCAGCTCACACAGCAACACAGCCAGCTGGCTTTGCAATGCCTCCACACAAGGAGACTCCACAGCCTCTCTGGGCAGCCTGCTCCAGTGCTTTGTTACCCTCACAGTGATATAATTCTTCCTCCTGCTGCCATGGAACTCCCTGTGCCTCAGACTATTGCACCTCCTGTGCCATGGCAGTGCTGAGCAAGCCAGGTTTAGCCCTTGTCAACCCACAGCCTATCCAACTCCACCCCAATCACCTTTGCTTTCCTGGCTACTGAGGGAGCAGAGCCAGCTCCAAACTCCCAGTTCCAGTTGGATTGTGGGAGAGAGAGGCAGGAATTCCTGCCTCCTTCCCTGGCACCTGCAGTCACTCCACGATGCCTGATGCTTGAAAGCTCCTTTGAAGGCAGGCACTGGAGTGCTGCCCACCTTTCCCACAGGCTCCTCCAGTGGGACTGTGTTCCACTTCAAAACATCAAACCTGCCTTTCATGTTTTTCCCTAGAGCTTAAACTTCTCTTTTTAAGAAGTCAAATCTCACTTGGTTATTTTCTGCTCCCTTCCCCAACCTGGCAAGGCCTGCCTGCATCCCTGCTCAGCACCACTCAGGCTTTTCTCTGGCTTGGCAGTCCCCAGCCAGGCCAAGCCCCCTGCCAGAGCAGGAGCACCCAGGGCAGCTCACACAGCAACACAGCCAGCTGCCTTTGCAATGCCTCCACACAAGGAGACTCCACAACCTCTCTGGGCAGCCTGCTCCAGCCCTCTCACACCCTCACAGACAAAAAGCTTTCCCTCCTCTTCCCCTGGCACCTCCTCTGCTCCAGCTGACACCCAGTGCCCCTTGGGCTCTCCTTGCACATCCCTCAGCAGAGCCTGGCTGCCTCCTCCCCACACTGCCCTGCACAGCTTCAGCCCCAGCACTGAGGGCAGCCCTCAGGCTCCTCTGCTCCAAGCTCCAAGCCCCAGCTGCCTCAGCCTGGCCTCACAGGGAGATCTTCCACTGCCTGCAGCAGCTTGGGGGCTCTGCCATCCACTCTCTCCAGCACTTCCCTCAGCTCCTTCTTGACCTGAGGGGCCCAGACCTGGACACAAGATTCCAGCTGTTTACCTCCCCAGGGCAGAGCAGAGGGGCAGGAGAACCTCTCTGACCTCCTGAGCACAGCCCTTCTAATGCAGCCCAGGATGCCCTTGGCCTTCTTGGCCACCAGGGCACATTGCTGGCTCAGAGGCATCCTCCTGCTCACCACCAGCCCCAGGTCCCCTTCCCCTGTGCTGTCCTCCAACAGCTCAGTCCCCAACCCATCCTGCTCCATGGGGTTGTTCTTCCCCAGATGCCAGACTTTAACCACGTGGCTCTGTTAGACCTCATTCCATTTCTCCCCATCCAACTGTCCTGCCTGGCCAGGTCTGCCTGAATGGCAGCACAGCCTTCAGAAAGAGAAAGGACAGGACAGAAGCAGAGGTTTCCAACCTCCTGTGGTATGGCACTGGGTCTGCAGGACCAGCATCAGGCACAGCTGCAAACTCTGCCCTCTAGCAGGGGCTGGCTGCTTGCACTCAGCTGTAACGCCTCCTGTTGCAGCTTTCCCCTCCTCTTTGCCACCCCCAGCAACACACAGCAGCACAGGCAAGCTCCTGGCGGCAGGAAGCACCCCTGGGAGCCGACAGAGCTTTAAAAGCCTCCAGCTTTGCAAGCCCCCACAGCACCAGCAGGTGCTTCCCCTCATCCCCACAGCAGCTAATTGCAGGGCGGCTTCTGGGCCCCAGGCTCTCTGTTTTTGAGTCTCAAAGTCTTTGGAGTGCTCTCTGCAGTTAGTGACCACATACACAAAGAAGCCTTTCATTAGCAGTGCTCTCCAGGAAGCCAGGGCAGGGAGTAAATGATGGCTCAGTGTGGCTGTGCAGAGCTGAGTGGGCTGGCAGTGACAGGGGTTAGCTCCTCCTGCCCTGCTGCTCTGCACCTTGCAATGAAAGCTGACGACCAGCTCCTGTTCAGCCAGCCTCCAAAAGCACAGCATCAGAGAATCAATAGGGCTGGAAAAGACCTCAGAGATCAGCAGGTCCAACCTGTCACCCAGCACCTCATGACTAACCAAACCATGGCACCAAGTGCCACATCCAATCCCACCAGCCCAGCTTGCTCAAGGCCTCATCCAGACTGGTGCTGGACACCTCCAGGCAGGAGGCAGCCACAGCCTCCCTGGGCAGCCTGGGCCAGAGTCTCACCAGCCTCACTCCAAAGAATTTCTTCCTCCTCTCCAGTCTCAATCTGCCCTCCTCAAGCTTCAATCCATTCCCTCTCATCCTATCACTCCCAGCCCTTGGCAAAAGTCCCTTCCTGGCTTTCTTGTAGCTCCCTTCAGGTACTGGAAGGCTGCTCTGAGGTCTCCCTGGAGCCTTCTCTTCTGCAGGCTGATCAGCCCCAACTCTCTCAGCCTGTCCCCACAGGGGAGGTTCTGCAGCCCTCTGATCACCTTGGTGGCCTCCTCTGGACCCTCTCCAGCAGCTCCAGGTCCCTCTTGTGCTGGGGGCCTCTGAGCTGGAGGCAGTGCTGCAGGTGAGGTCTCACTGGAGCAGAATCACTTCCCTCATAGAATCATAGAAGCAGCCAGGTTGGAAAAGACCTTGGAGATCATCAAGTCCAACCTATTACCTAATATCTAACACCCCCTGACAACTAAACCATGGCACCAAGCACCCCATCCAATCCCCTCTTGAACACCTCCAGGGATGGTGATTCCACCACCTCCTTGAGCAGCACATTCCAATGGCAAATTACTCTCTCTATGAAGAACTTCTTCCTAACATCCAGCCTCAACCTCCCCTGGCACAGCTTGAGACTGTGTCCTCTTGTTCTGGTGCTGGGTGCCTGGCAGAAGAGACCAACTCCCACCTGGCTACAACCTCCCTTCAGGGAGTTGTAGACAGCAGAAGGTCTCCCCTGAGCCTCCTCTTCTCCAGGCTAAGCAACCCCAGCTCCCTCAGCCTCTCCTCACAGGGCTGTGCTCCAGACCCCTCCCCAGCTTTGTTGCCCTTCTCTGGACACCTTCCAGCAACTCAACATCTTTCCTAAACTCAGGGGCCAGTAGCCTGCTGTAGGACTCAAAGTGCCAGACAATTACACCAAGGGGATTATAGGAGATAAACCCTCAGAGGAGGGAGCAAGAGTTGAGGCTATGGACTTCTGATGGGTCTGAAACCGTCAGTACAGAAAGGGCATGGACCTGGTGGAGAGGCTCCAGAGAAGGCCACAAAGATGCTCAGAGAGCTGGAGCACCTCTGCTGTGGGGACAGGCTGAGGGAGCTGGGGGTGTGCAGCCTGCAGAAGAGAAGGCTCCAGGCAGACCTCACAGCAGCCTGGCAGGACCTGAAGAAGCTCCAAGAAGGCTGCAGAGGGACTGTGCCCAAAGGCCTGCAGGGACAGCACCAGGGGCAAGGGTTTGAAAGGAGAGCAGAGCAGATGGAGATTGGCTGTGAGGAACAAGCTCTGCACCAGGAGGCTGCTGCAACACTGCCACAGGTTGCCCAGGGAGGGAGCTGAGGAGCAGCCTTCCAGTACCTGAAGGAAGCCACCAGAAGGCTGCAGAGGGACTGTTTGTTAGTGTGGGTTGTTTTTAGCACACACAACTTGGTTTCACTCTCCTTTTTTGTCCCCATCCCTGTAAGCTGAGATGCTTTGGGGCTTTGTTTGGTTGGTTGTTTCCCCCCTGCTTTCTCTCTCCAGCTCTGCACCCTGAGATGCTTTGGGGCTTTGGTTGGTTGGTTGTTTGCCATGCACCTCTTGCTTCATATTGTTTTCCCCCCTCCTTCCTCTCTCCAGCTCTGCACCCTGAGATGCTTTGGGGCTTTGGTTGGTTGGTTGTTTGCCATACACCTCTTGCTTCATATTCTTTTCCCCCCTCCTTCCTCTCTCCAGCTCTGCACCCTGAGATGCTTTGGGGCTTTTTGTTTTTGCTTGCTTGGGTTGTTTTTTCCATGCACATCTCGATGTGATACTCTCTTTTTGGTGTCTCCATCTCTGTAAGCGGAGATGTTTTGGGCTGTTTGTTTGCTTGCTTGTGTTGTTTGTTGGGTTTTTTTTCCTCATGCACATCTTGTTTCCATCCTCCTTATTTTTTGGTCTCCCCTTTTTTTCTTCTCCACCTCTGTGAGCTTTTCCTTCCCTTTTCCTGCCTCACCTTTTGGCACCACCTGGCTCCCATATTTAATTTGCCTTTTTTGTTGGTGGTGTTGGGGTTTTTTTTCACCTCATCACAAGCTTGTGAGCTTGGAACAACCCAGAGGCTGCACCAAAAGAAGAGAAAGACCCCAAACAAGAACCCCTATTAACCTCTGTTGTCCAGCCAAACTTATTAACTCTGACCCCTGCTCCCCAATTATCCCTGCAGAGGGAAGCTGCTTTCAGAATCACAGAAGCAACCAGGTTGGAACGGACCTCAGAGATCATCAAGTCCAACCTATGACCTAACACCTCCTGATAGCTAAGCCATGACTTCAAGTGCCTCAGCCAGGTCCAACTCCCCTGCCATGGGCAGGGACACCTCCCACCAGCCCAGCTTGCTCAAGGTCTCATCCAGACTGGCCTTGAACACCCCCAGGGAGGAGGCAGCCACAGCCTCCCTGGGCAACCTGTGCCAGAGTCTCACCAGCCTACCTCCAAAGAATTTCTTCCTCCTCTGCAGTCTCAATCTGCCCTCCTCAAGCTTCAATCCATTCCCTCTCATCCTATCACTCCCAGCCCTTGGCAAAGTCCCTTCCTGGCTTCCTTGTAGCCCCCTTCAGGTATTGGGAGGCTGCTCTGAGGTCTCCCTGGAGCCTTCTCTTCTCCAGGCTGAACAGCCCCAACTCTCTCAGCCTGTCCCCACAGGGGAGGTTCTGCAGCCCTCTGATCACCTTTGTGGCCTCCTCTGGACCCTCTCCAGCAGCTCCAGGTCCCTCTTGTGCTGGGGACCCCAGAACTGGAGGCAGTGCTGCAGGTGAGGTCTCACTGGAGCAGAATCTCTTCCCTCATAGAATCAACCAGGTTGGAAAAGACCTCAGAGGTCATCAAGCCCAACCTATTACCTAACACCCAACACCTCCTGGCAACTAAACCATGGCTCCAAGTGCCGCATCCAAGCCTTTCTTGAACACCTCCAGGGATGGTGACTCCACCACCTCCCTGGGCAGCACATCCCAAGGGCCAATCTCTCTCTCTGGGGAGAACTTTCTCCTCCCCTCCAGCCTCAACCTCCCCTGGGTGCAGCTTGAGAGCCAGCCCATCAGGAGCAAGAGCCCAGCACACTGCAACTCCTCCCTGCTTTTAGTTAGCTGTCAGTGCAGAAGGAAGGAGGCTGCTGTGTGCTGACAGACACATGGCACAGGGAAGGCTACCAGCAGCCAGTTAATAATCTTTGTCTCCCTCCCTGCTGGCACAGACTGAAACCCAAATGCACAGGAAAGGCATCCCAGGCACGTGTGCCCACAGCTGCCTCTGCATGCAGGCATGGCTTAGCATGAAGAGTCACAGAAATTAGCAGGATTATAATTACCCTGTTTAATCCTTCTCTCTCTTTCCCCCCACCCCCCCTGCTTTCAGCAAACAAGCTTTAATCAGCAGGCAGGAAGCCCATTCATCAAAACCTAAAGCATAATCCAAGGTCAGAAGCTAAAAGGTCACCACCCCTTGCCTCTGCACTCAACAAGCAAAGCCTGACCAGAAGTGGGAGTGAAAAGCAGCCTCTTGCCTCACCTCCTCCTCCCCCCTGCCCCTGAGGCACGCACAGGGCAACCTGGCTGCTGGTCAGGGATGTGCAGCTTCAGCATCCTGCAGCAGCTCAGCGCCTGCGGAGCCCTCGGGGCTGCAAGGAGAGGCAGCGAGGTGAAGCAGCTGCAGAGAGCAAGGGTGAGCAGGAAGCTGTATGAGGCAACTCTTGTCCAGTTCTGTGTCCACTTCTGGGCTCCTCAGTTTCGGAAAGATGTTGAGCTGCTGGAAGGTGTCCAGAGAAGGGCAACAAAGCTGGGGAGGGGTCTGGAGCACAGCCCTGTGAGGAGAGGCTGAGGGAGCTGGGGTTGCTTAGCCTGGAGAGGAGGAGGCTCAGGGGAGACCTTCTTGTTCTCTGCAACTCCCTGAAGGGAGGTTGTAGCCAGGTGGGGGTTGGTCTCTTCTCCCAGGTACCCAGCACCAGAACAAGAGGACACAGTCTTAAGCTGTGCCAGGGGAGGTTTAGGCTGGAGGTGAGGAAGAAGTTCTTCCCAGCAAGAGAGATTGGCCATTGGGATGTGCTGCCCAGGGAGGTGGTGGAGTCACCATCCCTGGAGGAAGAGCCTGGATGAGGCACTTGGTGCCATGGTTTAGTTGGTTAGATGGTGCTGGGTGATAGGATGGACTCGATGATCTCCAAGATCTTTTGAACCTGGTTTGGTCTGGTCTATTCTAGTCTAGTCTAGTCTACTCCACGCTTCTCTACTCTACATTGCTTCAGAAGAGAGCTGGAGAACCTCACCTGTGGGGACAGGCTGAGAGAGTTGGGGCTGTTCAGCCTGGAGAAGAGAAGGCTCCAGGAAGACCTCAGGGCAGCCTTCCAATACCTGAAGGGAGCTACAAGAAAGGCAGGAAGGGACTTTTGGCAAGGGCTGGGAGTGATAGGATGAGAGGGAATGGATTGGAGCTTGAGGAGGGCCGATTGAGACTGGAGAGGAGGAAGAAATTCTGTATTTCCAGTGCCCTGCACACTAAAGGAAGATATTGTGCCAGCAGAAGCCAGCAATGTGGACTGGTATCTCCTGGCTGTGTGCAAGTGGATGGGGCCCTGGTCAGAGTCCAAGAGAGCAGAAGGCAGCAAGCAGGAGAAACTCTGCTCCAGGCTTGCAGGAGAGATTGTCAACGATAGCAGGGCTGGGGCTGGAGCCATCAGGATCAGCATCACACAGAACAAGAGGATCAATTCAGAGCTGAAAGCAAGGGGGAGGGCCAAGGCTCTGTCTCTTGGCAGCCCCTTCTCAGTTCTTTTGTGCCAAGGAAGGAGTCAGATGGACAGCCCTGGAAACTGAGCTCCTCTCTGCAGCTGGGCAGGGCAGGCAGCCCAAAATCAAACTAAAGGCATGACTCAAGAGCTGCTCTGGACTTGATCTAGAAGCTGATTGAGGGACTTTTCAAGGTCCTTCATGACCTGGGCCACCAGAACTGCGTGGATTAGGTCTTGGTGAAGCCCCAGATGAGCCAACAACCATACCAGGGGCTGTGGCCCCCCTCCTGCAGTGTGCATAGGGCTGCAGGACACAGGCAGGGAGGGTGCAGGCAGTCAGGGCCTCTGCTCTGCCCTGCTGAGACCTCCCCTGGAACATTGCATCCAGCTCTGGGCTCCCCAGTTCAGGAGGGACAGGGATCTGCTGCAGAGAGTCCAAGGGAGGGCTGCAAGGATGCTGAAGGGACTGGAGACTGCCTGGTGAGGAGAGGCTGAGAGCCCTGGGGGTGGTTAGTCTGGAGAGGAGAAGGCTGAGAGGGGATCTGATCAATGTCTATCAATAGCTGAGGGCTGGGGGTCAGGAGGGAGGGGACAGGGACAGGCTCTGCTCAGATGCACCCTGGGATAGGCCAAGGGGCAATGGAGATAAAGTCCAGCACAGGAGGTTCCAGCTCAACATGAGGAGGAACTTCTTCCCTGTGAGGCTCACAGAGCCCTGGAGCAGGCTGCCCAGAGAGGTTGTGGAGTCTCCTTCTCTGGAGCCTTTCCAGCCCTGCCTGGATGTGTTCCTGTGTGCCCTGTGCTGGATTCTCTGGCCCTGCTCTGGCAGGGGGGTTGCACTGGCTGGTCTCCAGGGGTCCCTTCCAACTCCTAACCTCCTGTGAGCCTGTGCCACAACTGGTAGCCACTGGGGTGCTGCCACCTTGTTGGGTGACCCCAGCTGCTCCTTGCTGTGCCCTGCAGGACGCTCAGCTTGCTGGCAGTGCTGGGTCCCAGGCAGAGCTGTCCTCTCTCCCATCCCCACACTACTCCCTAGTCTGTCCCCCTGAGATGAGTGTCCCCCATCCTTTGCTGCAGCAGCAGCAGCAGCAAAATCAAAGCAGCAGATTAGAAATGCTAAAGATTTTCAGCTCTCTCCCTCTCCCATCTTCCTCTTTGGGAAACTGCTCTCAATCACTTTCTGGACTGAAAACAAACATGAAAGGGGGAAAGGGGGGGGGGGGGGGGAAGGGAAAAAACAACCCACCCAATCAAAAACAAACCAAGAAAAGGCAAAACAACCTCTCCTCTGCCTTCAGTTTGTCAGAGCAGCAAACCACAGCTCCCTGAGCTCTTCTCAGAAGTGCAAATATCCTCCCCTAGGCCTTCATTACACTGCACTGAGATCTGCAGCCCTCTGCACTCACTGACAGGCAGGGAAATAGCCTCTCTCTATATATATATATAGAGGTATAAAAATTGGGCTGGTTTAGGTAGTTAGTTATTTATTTAATCTCTCTCCTTATTTATTTATTTAATCTCTCTCTTCATTGATTTATTAAACAGAAAAACAACCACCAAAACAATTTGCCAGCACCAGCAAACAGCAGATGAGAGAGTGGGGTAAGGAAAACCAACAAGGAGAGAGGCTTTGGTACCAAGAGCAGTCACACAATCAGGGTTGGAAGGGAGCTCAAGGAGCAGCCAGTCCCAACCCCCTGCCATGGCCAGGGACACCTCACACTACAGCAGGTTGCTCACAGCCACAGCCAGCCTGGCTGCAAACACCTCCAGGCAGGAGGCTTCCACCACCTCCCTGGGCAACCTCTGCCAGGCTCTCACCACCCTCATGGCCAACAACTTCTTCCTCACATCCAAGCTGAATCCCCCCAGGGCACAGAGCCCAAAAGGAAAGGTCAGGTGTGGAGATGTGATTGATATTCCACAAGGATGCCACAAAGGGCAGGGGTCCCTGCTCTTAACCAGGGCACCACAGGCCAGGGAGAAGGTTTTATTATCTTGGGTTGAGGGTAAGAGAACTGTGAGGCATCCAGCTGGCAAGGCTGACAGAGCATTTTACCCAAGGCAGAGCCTGAGCCTGTAGACTCCACTGGGCAACATAAACAGATGTGCTAAGCACAGACTGAGATCTCCAGGAGTACACTAATCAGGCTTTACACCATGTCTAGGAACAATCCCACCAAGCTTTATGGCACGGAAGCAATGACCTAGATACTTGCAAGGCAGGCAGGAGAAGGCAGCAGAATTATTCTGCTAGAGTTAGCAGCAGGATCACAGAACCACAGAGTGTGAGGGGCTGGAAGGGAGCTGCAGAGAGCAGCCAGGCCAAGCCCCCTGCCAGAGCAGGAGCACCCAGGGCAGCTCACACAGCAACACAGCCAGCTGGCTTTGCAATGCCTCCACACAAGGAGACTCCACAACCTCTCTGGGCAGCCTGCTCCAGCCCTCTCACACCCTCACAGCCAAAAAGCTTTCCCTCCTCTTCCCCTGGCACCTCCTCTGCTCCAGCTGACACCCAGTGCCCCTTGGGCTGTCCTTGCACATCCCTCAGCAGAGCCTGGCTGCCTCCTCCCCACACTGCCCTGCACATCTTCAGCCCCAGCACTGAGGGCAGCCCTCAGGCTCCTCTGCTCCAAGCTCCAAGCCCCAGCTGCCTCAGCCTGGCCTCACAGGGAGATCTTCCACTGCCTGCAGCAGCTTGGGGGCTCTGCCATCAACTCTCTCCAGCACTTCCCTGAGGGGCCCAGACCTGGACACAAGATTCCAGCTGTGGCCTCCCCAGGGCAGAGCAGAGGGGCAGGAGAACCTCTCTGACCTCTTGGCCACAGCCCTTCTAATGCAGCCCAGGATGCCCTTGGCCTTCTTGGCCACCAGGGCACCTTGCTGGCTCACCAGAGAGGCACTGTGTGAGGAACTTGTCCCCCAGCTGCAGCTGAACTCACTGAGCAATGCCTGAACACAACCCCAATGCCTCAAACCAAGAGTCAAACCACCCAGCTGAGGATTTCTGTGACAGTTTGGTGCAAATGAGGTTGGCTCAGGCTTTCCTGGAGGCTGGCTCCATTCCTGGGTTGCACAGACACCTGGAGGCAGCCATGAGCCATGTCTCTGGATTCTGCTTCTAACACAAGGGCATTGCTCCAGGTACAAACAGCCTTCTCCAGCAGGTAACACAGATGGGCACTCAGCACCTTACCAGGCAGAGCAGTGTGGATACCCTCTGTGGCACCTGCCAGAGGGAGGATTCCCTGCTTTGATCTGCCATGAGATTCCAGGTGACATTTCAATTTAGCTCACCTGACACTCAGCTCACATTGCCTGCACAGCAGCTCCTGGCAGCAGGAACAAGGAACCATTAAGGTTGGAAAACACCTTTAAGATCAAGTCCAAGCCTAACCCAGCTCCCATGGTCACTAAACCATGTCCTGGAGCAGCACTGCTACAGTGTCCTGAACACCTCCAGGCATGGGGACTCCACCACCTCCCTGGGCAGCCTGTTCCAACCTCTCACCACTCTCACTCAAGAAGTTTTTCCTCATGCCCAACCTGACCCTCCCCTGCCACAGCTTCAACTCATTGCCCCTCTCCAGTTACTTGGGAGAAGAGACCAACCCCAGCCTCACTCCAGCCTCCTTTCAGGGAGCTGCAGAGAGCAATAAGCTCTGCCCTCAGCCTTCTCTTCTCCACACTGAACTCCCCCAGCTGCTCCTTGTATGATGCCCTCCAAACCCCTCCCCAGCCTGGTTGCTCTTCTCTGGACACTCTCCAGCCACTCAATGTTTTTCCTCTCCTGTGGCACCCAGAACTGAACCCAGTGCTCAAGCTGTGGCCTGACCAGTGCCAAGCACAGAGGCACCAGCAGTGCCCTGCTCCTGCTGCCACACTGGGTTTGATGTAGGCCAGGATGCCCTTGGCCTTCTTGGCTACCTGGGCACTGCTGGCTCAAGTTCAGCTGCTGTCCACCAGCACCCCCAGCTCCTTTTCCCCCAGGCTGCTTTCCAGCCACTCTGTTGTGCCCAAAGTGCAGGAGCTGGCCCTTGGTCCTCTTAAACCTCATTCTGTCTACCTGAGGCCACTGATTTAACCTCTCCACATCTCCCTGCAGAGCCTTGCTACCCTTAACACTCCTGCTCAATCTGCTGCCACCTGCAAACTTGCTGAGGGTGCCCTTGCTCCTGGCACATGGCTGCAGCCCCTCAGCATCATCAGCATCATCATGTCATGAATAACAAAGAAAGCAACACAGAGCCATAGAACTGTTAGGGTTGGAAGGGACCTCAAGGCTCAACCAGTTCCAAACCCCCTGCCATGGCCAGGGACCCCTCACACTACAGCAGGATGCTCAGAGCCACATCCAGGCAATCTTGTCTTGATGCCTGATTGACAGCCAGGAAGAAGACCTCCCAACCTGCTGCTCCACCTGTGCAAAACTCTTCTTCACATCTCAAACTGCTGTTCACTAAGCCTCAGCCCCCTCCCCTGACACTACCTGCCTGCCCATCCTACAGATCCCCCCTCCCTGACAGAGCCATCAGTGCCTGTTGGGGAACAGTGAGTCAGAGGAAGACTCCTGACTCCACACCCCTCCCATCACCCTGGGAGATGCCTTTCCCTAGGAAGCCTTTAAACTTGAGCCATGCAGAGGTCAGGGACATAAATTAACAAGCTTGTTATTACTTCTGGGCATAGCTCCCAAGAAAAGCAACAGGAAAAGAAAGACACTTTGGCATTCCTTCCTCCCTCCCTCCCCACCCTGGAAGCCACTGGCAACACCCTGCTGAAGTTACTGGAGCCAATCCTCTTGGCATTGTTAATCATGACTTGTTACAGCTGTGTTCTCCTTAGTCACAGGAGGGGACTTGGTGATGGTCAGATCTATGCCTAAGAAGAGGGACTCTGACAGAACAATCTGTGTCAGAGCAACAAGCTCCCCAGAGCCTTCTCTTCCCCAGGCTGAACATCCCCAGCTCCCTCAGCCTGGTCCTCATAGCAGAGGTGCTCCAAGCTCCAGGCTGTGGCCATCGCCTGCAGACACAAAAGCTCTTGCACAGCCTTCTTGCAAATAGGATAGGATAGGATAGGATAGGATAGGATAGGATAGGATAGGATAGGATAGGATAGGATAGGATAGGATAGGATAGGATAGGATAGGATAGAATAAACCAAGTTGGAAGAGATCTTTGAGATCATCAAGTCCAACCTTATCACCCAGCACCATCTAATCAACTAAACCATGGCACCAAGTGCCTCATCCAGGCTCTTCCTAAACACCTCCAGGGATGGTGACTCCACCACCTCCCTGGCCAGCACATCCCAATGGCCAATTACTCTTTCTGGGAAAGACTTTCTCCTCACCTCCAGTCTAAACCTCCCCTGGCACAGCTTGAGACTGTGTCCTCTTGTTCTGATGCTGGGTGCCTGGGAGAAGAGACCAACCCCCACCTGGCTACAACCTCCCTTCAGGGAGTTGCAGACAGCAAGAAGGTCTCCCCTGAGCCTCCTCTTCTCCAGGCTAAGCAACCCCAGCTCCCTCAGCCTCTCCTCACAGGGCTGTGCTCCAGACCCCTCCCCAGCTTTGTTGCCCTTCTCTGGACACCTTCCAGCAGCTCAACATCTTTCCTAAACTGAGGAGCCCAGAACTGGACACAGGACTCAAGGTGTGGCCTAACCAGTGCTGAGCACAGGGCACAATGACTTCCCTGCTCCTGCTGGCCACACTCTTCCTGATGCAGGCCAGGATGCCCTTGGCCTTCTTGGCCACCTGGGCACACTGCTGCCTCATGTTCAGCCTACTCTCAACCACTACCCCCAGGTCCCTTTCTGCCTGGCTGCTCTCAGCCACTCTGACCCCAGCCTGGAGCACTGCCTGGGGTTGTTGTGGCCAATGTGTAGAACCTGGCACTTGGATGTGTTCAATCTCCTGCTCTTGGACTCTGCCCATCTGTGCAGCCTGGCAAGGTCCCTCTGCAGAGCTCTCCTGCCCTCTAACAGATCAACTCCTGCCCCCAGCTTGCTGTCATCTGCAAACTTACTGCTGATGGACTCAATGCCCTCCTCCAGATCATCAATAAAGATATTGAAGAGGCTGGGGCCCAGCACTGATCCCTGGGGGACACCACTGGTGCCTGGCTGCCAGCTGGCTGTGGCACCATTCACCACCACTCTCTGGGCTCAGCCTCCAGCCAGTTCCTAACCCAGCTCAGAGTGCTGCTGGCCAAGCCAGGGGCTGACAGCTTGGCCGGGAGCTGGCTGTGGGGGATGGTGGCAAAGGCCTTGCTGCAGTGCAGGCAGACTACATCCCCAGCCTGCCCCACATCCACCAGGCAGTCACCTGGGCATAGATCAGGTAGGTGAGGCAGGTCCTGCCCTTCCTAAATCCATGCTGGCTGATTTCCCTTCCAACCTAAAGCATTCTATGGATCTGAGAATCATAGAACCACCGAACTGTCAGGCTTGGAAGGGACCTCAAGGCTCATCCAGTTCCAACATGTTTCTCTCTGCCACAGACCTGCTGGCCTGAGCACAACCAACACAGGGACACCAGAAAAGGAGAGAGCACAGGAAAGAACAAGGCTCAGCAGAGGCATCAAGGGATAGGTCAAGAAGAAAGCAAGGCAGCCAGCAGAGGAGGAGTGGGGAAGCAGTTGGAGCTTCCAATAGCACACAGGGTTTGGGGCCATAAAGCTGAGCCTGCACACTTTGCATTCCAAGCTGACACATTTATTTGGAGCAGCAGAAAGCTAATGTTGGCCTACCAGCAACTGCTGTCCCCTGTAAATCACTGCAGGGCCTCCCTTGGAGCATTCTGCCTCCCATTTATCTCACAGGCAGCAAGGAAGCCCTTTGCCCTCTTCCATCCAGTGGCCATTAAATCAGAACTTTTGCATTTCAGGGAGAGGACCAAAGCCAGAGTGGAAAAAAGGCAGCTCCAACACAAGGTTCAAAATGTGGCTGAAGGAAGTGACCTCACCTGCAGCACTGCCTCCAGCTCTGGGGCCCCCAGCACAAGAGGGACCTGGAGCTGCTGGAGAGGGTCCAGAGGAGGCCACAAAGGTGATCAGAGGGCTGCAGAACCTCCCCTGTGGGGACAGGGTGAGAGAGTTGGGGCTGTTCAGCCTGGAGAAGTCTCCAGGGAGACCTCAGAGCAGCCTTCCAGTACCTGAAAGTTGTCTACAAGAACACTGGAAAGGGATTTTTGCCAAGGGCTGGGAGTGATAGGATGAGAGGGAATGGATTGAAGTTTGAGGAGGGCAGATTGAGACTGCAGAGGAGGAAGAAATTCTACCCAGTGAGGCTGGTGAGACTCTGGCACAGGTTGCCCAGGAAGGCTGTGGCTGCCTCCTGCCTGGAGGTGTTCAGCACCAGGCTGGATGAGGCCTTGAGCAAGCTGGTCTGATGGGAGGTGTCCCTGCTCATGGCAGGAGGGTTGGAATTGGATTACCTTCAAGGTCCCTTCCAACCTAAAGCATTCTATGGATCTGAGAATCATAGAGCCACAGAACTGTCAGGGCTGGAAGGGACCTCAAGGCTCATCCAGTCCCAACTCCCCTGCTATGGCCAGGGACACCTCACACTGCAGCAGGTTGAAATCTATGAATCTATGACTTAATTCCAACTTGCCATGGGTTTGTTGCAGAGTTTTCCCTTCCTTTCATTTTCCTGCTCTCCTAAGGGTCTGCTGTGGCACAGGAGCCAGCAGCTCTTCAGGGTAGGACACAGGCACAGGTTGGCTCCTGTTTGAGATGAATGGAGGGAGAAGAAGAGTTCAGCATTGCGCCTCTCAGCTGCTCAGACGCAATTTCCCCTGCAGAGTTAATATGGGAGCAGAGTGGCAGCACTTAATGCTGTAATTATCATGTTCCTAAACCTGCTTTGCTCTGGAAAATGCCAGGAGTGCTGATTTTGGTTTCATTTCAACCCCAAAGCAGCTCTTGTAATTCCTCTATGATGCAGGGGGGGACGGACACAAACTGATGGACAATGGTTATGAGAAACAAGAAGCAAAGGGTGGAGGTGAGACATAGCCCTGCACTTTCTCACCATCCTCACCCTCCTGGGGCAGAACTTGTTCCTCACAGCCAATCTCCATCTGCTCTGCTCTCCTTTCAAACCCTTGCCCCTGCTGCTGTCCCTGCAGGCCTTTGGGCACAGTCCCTCTGCAGCCTTCTTGTAGCCCCTTCAGGTCCTGACAGGCTGCTGTGAGGTCTGCCTGGAGCCTTCTCTTCAGGAGGCTGAAGGGAGACCTCACTGCTCTCTACAGCTCCCTGGAAAGAGGTTGAAGCCAGGTGGGGGCTGGACTCTTCTCCCTAGCCTCAGGTGAGAGGAAATGGCCTCAAGTTGTGCCAGGGGAGGTTTAGGTTGGAGATTAGGAGCAATTTCTTTGTGGTAAGTGAGGCCAGGGATTGGAGCAGGCTGGCCAGGGAGGTGGTGGAGTCCCCATCCCTGAAGGTGTTCAAGAAGCCTGTGGCCACGGCAGTCGGGGACATGGGTTGATGGCCGTGGTGGGGGTGGGTTAACAGTTGGAGGCAGTGGTCTTAGTGCTCTCTTCTAGCCACAACAGTTCTGTGATTCTATGTTCTCATGGTCTGTGCTAGGCTGGAAACAGAATCACAGAACCAGCCAGGTTGGAAAAGACCTTCAAGATCATCAAGTCCAACCTATCACCCAGCACCGCCTAATCAACTAAACCATGGCACCAAGTGCCTCATCCAGGCTCTTCCTAATCACCTCCAGGGATGGTGACTCCACCACCTCCCTGGGCAGCACATCCCAATGGCCAGTCTCTCTTGCTGGGAAGAACTTTCTCCTCACCTCCAGCCTAAACCTCCCCTGGCACAGCTTGAGACTGTGTCCTCTTGTTCTGGCGCTGGGTGCCTCGGAGAAGACACCAATCTGCTCCCGCCTACAACCTCCCTTCGGGGAGTTGGAGAGAGCAAGAAGGTCTCCCTTGAGCCTCCTCTTCTCCAGGCTTCTCCTCCCCATCTTTGTTGCCCTTCTCTGGACACCTCCCAGCAGCTCAACATCTTTCCTAAACTGAGGAGCCCAGAACTGGACACAGGACTCAAGGTGTGGCCTCAGCAGTGCTGAGCACAGGGCACAATGACTTCCCTGCTCCTGCTGCCCACACTGTTCCTGATGCAGGCCAGGATGCCCTTGGCCTTCTTGGCCCCCTGGGCACACTGCTGCCTCATGTTAAGCTGCTGTGAACCAGTACCCTCCTAAACTGAGGGGTCCAGAACTGGACACAGGACTCAAGCTGTGGCCTCAACCAGTGCTGAGGAAAGGAGAAGAAAGACTTCCCTGATGCAGGCCAGGATGCCCTTGGCCTTCCCCTTCTCAGCTGTTGCCAGGGGCAGGGCTGCAGCTCACACGTGCTAGCCACCACCACAGCCCTTCCACACACCCAGAAGATTTCATCAGGGCTGCTGTGCTATTGGAAACATCTTGCAGTGTGCCTGCCCAGAAGGCTGGCATTTTAATCACCCCTCAGCAGGCTGGCTGCAAGCTGGCTGTCTCAGAAGCTTTGCTCGCTCGCTGGCTTCCCCTTGCCTTATTGCTGCAGGGCTGTGGAGAGCCTTTTGCAATAACTGAAAGCATCTAAGCTATGGAAACATTATCCCCTGGAACAACAGGAAAAAAAAAGAGTGAAAACAAAGCAGGCTTGGGATTTAGGATGGCTTAGCAGAGGCAATTCTCCTTCAGAGTCTTCACACTCTCGCTGAGGCTTCAGTTTATTGAGCTCCCTGATGCTTTTCTGCTGCTCTTTGATTATTAAAGCCCTCTCTGGGTTTCTGGGGCACTGCTGAAGCCATGCTCTGAGCAGGAGCCATGCTCAGTGCTGTTAGAGCATGCAGAGAAGAAAGGCTGAGTGAGTACAGCAGAACAAAGAGAGGGGCAAAGCAGAGGCAACAAGGCTTCCCCTGGCATCTAAAGGGAAGTTACCTCTCACAAGGAGCTGGGCAAAGAGCTGAGCACACACTGGGTCCAGTGGCAAACCAGACTTTCAATTGCTCCTCAGGCAGCAAGGATGGGGCTGAAGAATCATAGAATTGTCAGGGTTGGAAGGGACCTCAAGGAGCAGCCAGTCCCAACCCCCTGCCATGGCCAGGGACACCTCACACTACAGCAGGTTGCTCACAGCCACAGCCAGCCTGGCTGCAAACACCTCCAGGCAGGAGGCTTCCACCACCTCCCTGGGCAACCTCTGCCAGGCTCTCACCACCCTCCTGGCCAACAACTTCTTCCTCACATCCAATCCCAATTTCCCCACTTCTAGTTTTGCTCCATCCCTCCTCTTCCCCTGGCACCTCCTCTGCTCCAGCTGACACCCAGTGCCCCTTGGGCTGGCCTTGCACATCCCTCAGCAGAGCCTGGCTGCCTCCTCCCCACACTGCCCTGCACATCTTCAGCCCCAGCACTGAGGGCAGCCCTCAGGCTCCTCTGCTCCAAGCTCCAAGCCCCAGCTGCCTCAGCCTGGCCTCACAGGGAGATCTTCCACTGCCTGCAGCAGCTTGGGGGCTCTGCCATCGACTCTCTCCAGCACTTCCCTCAGCTCCTTCTTGACTTGAGGGGCCCAGACCTGGACACAAGATTGCAGATGTGGCCTCCCCAGAGCAGAGGGGTAGGAGAACCTCTCTGACCTCCTGACCACAGCCCTTCTAATGCAGCCCAGGATGCCCTTGGCCTTCTTGGCCACCAGGGCATATTGCTGGGTCAGGGGGGCCATGGATTCTACCATAGGCAATGCTACAGCAGCAATAAAGCAGAAGATTGCAGCTATTGAGCTGCCATTCTGGTCATTTGCATCCACACAGGGCACACTTCAGCTTCAGTTTGCACACAAGCAGGCTGGGTTGTGCTAACTTTGGAATGTGGCAGGCAGACAGGGAAAGAGCAAAGCGCACTGTGCAGTGTTGGAGCCCCCCCAGGATGCCACCCCAGCATCCTGCAGAGCCTTGTGGAGGAATCTGCTCAGCCAGGACTCTCCATGCCACTACAGAGCTGCCAGATGATTCAGTTTCCAGGTTTCAGCAGTCTCTCTGTTTCCCTCCCCTGCACCCAAGTGTGTACACAAACACTCCCACAGACTGAGCAGAGCTCTTGCACACACCTCTGCCAATCCCTCTGCCTGCGTATTTATGACTTCCACTAAAACTGGCAGGAGTTCAGTGGGGAAAGGAATGTGTTCCTCTCTGTACCACAACACAGGCAGCACTGCTTCCTACCACTGCCACTTGCTGTGCAGGAAACGTTCAGGGGAATGCAAAACACTTGGGGATGCTGGAACAGAAGAGGGGAGAGTGAAGTACAGAACTGTCAGGGCTGGAAGGGACCTCAAGGAGCAGCCAATCCCAACCCCCCTGCCATGGCCAGGGACACCTCACACTACAGCAGGTTGCTCACAGCCACAGCCAGCCTGGCTGCAAACACCTCCAGGCAGGAGGCTTCCACCACCTCCCTGGGCAACCTCTGCCAGGCTCTCACCACCCTCATGGCCAACAACTTCTTCCTCACATCCAAGCTCAATCTCCCCACTTCTAGTTTCGCTCCATCCCCCCCAGTCCTATCACTCCCTGACACCCTCAAAAGTCCCTCCCCAGCTTTCTTGGAGCCCCCTTCAGATCCTGCAAGGCCACAAGAAGGTCTCCTGGGAGCCTTCTCCTCTCCACACTGCACAACCCCAACTCTCTCAGTCTGTCCTCACAGCAGAGCAGCTCCAGCCCTCTGCTCATCCTCGTGGCCCTTCTCTGGACACCTTCCAGCACCTCCAGATGCTTGTTCCCATCAGGAAAAAAATGCCTTTGCACATCACCCTTTGGGAGAGCAACCTTTAGACAAAAGAACAAGACTCTCCATTCTGAGCTCAATTGAGCCCCTCAGTCACCTAACAGAGCAGGGTGTAATTAATTAACAAGAGAATTAACTGAATGATTACAAGCTTACACTGGAAAATTGCTTAGACACAACCACAGAGCAGAGAATGGTGGGGAAGGGCTGAGGCTCCTCAGGGGAAATCACAATGTGAGGGGTTGGGAGGGAGCTCCAGAGAGCAGCCAGGCCAAGCCCCCTGCCAGAGCAGGAGCACCCAGGGCAGCTCACACAGCAACACAGCCAGCTGCCTTTGCAGTGCCTCCACAACCTCTCTGGGCAGCCTGCTCCAGCCCTCTCACACCCTCACAGCCAAAAAGCTTTCCCTCCTCTTCCCCTGGCACCTCCTCTGCTCCTCTGCACACCCAGCAGCCCCCAACACCTTCCAGGTCTAACACTTTCTCTCCTGGATTCTCTACCAGGTTTTCCTCCCAACTTACCCTGGGAGGTCAGAAACGTTTCCAGCACCTCAGATTCTGCCAAAGAGGGAAACTAATCCCCAACCTCAGGCTGCTGTTTGATGTGCTGCATCTGGGGATCACCAGTGCTGCATGTGGGGTTCACCCAGGGCAAAAATTAGAGTCATGCAATGGCATTTTTAGCCTCCTGCAGGGATGCAAAATGCCCTTCAGAGCATTAGGTTGGAGGAAGACTTTTCTTGCTGAGAAGATGCTCCATGAGAATACCTCTGACCTGAGCTGAGCCCATTTGAACACCTCTCCAGTGAAGACAGGCTGAAGGAGCTGGGGCTGTTCAGCCTGGAGCAGAGGAGACCTTTGCAACCAGTCTCTCTGCAGCCTTCTTGGAGCCCCTTCAGGTCCTGGCACGCTGCTCTGAGGTCTGCCTGGAGCCTTCTCTTCTGCAGGCTGAACACCCCCAGCTCCCTCAGCCTGTGCTCACAGCAGAGGTTCTCCATCCCCCTAATTGTGTCCCTCCTCTGGACCTGCTCCATCAGGTCCATGTGCTTCCTGTGCTGAGGGCTCCAGAGCTGGCCCCAGCCCTGCAGCTGAGGTCTCCCCAGAGCAGAGCAGAGCAGAGGGGCAGGATCCTCTCTCTCCAGCTCTGGCCACACTGCTTTGGATGCAGCCCAGGCTGCCCTTGGCCTTCTGTGCTGCCAGTGCCCATTGCTGCCTCCTGCCCAGCTTCTCCCCCACCAGCACCCTCAAGCACATCCTCAGCCCAGCTCATAAAAGAAGCAGAAGAGGCCAGGAGCTGTGGGAGACACACAAGGTGTGAGGGCACAGAGCCAGCTGTGCCCTCCAGCACCTGCTGCACTGAGGTGCTGGGGCTGGCCTGGAGGGATGGAGCAGCTGCCTGCCAGCAGTGTGCAGGGCTTCAGGGCTGCACTCCCAGAGGCAGCCTGGATGGACTCACAGGCTGCAAACAGGAGCCAGGCAGTGCTCTGTGCTCTTACTCATGGCAAACAGAGCTAGGAAGGTTTTCCCCAGCCAGTAAAGGCAGCAGGGTGAGCCTCAGGAGGGCCAAGGCACCAGGGGGAATGTGAAGCTGCAGAATCACAGAAGTGTCAGGGCTGGAAGGGACCTCAGGGATCATCCAGTCCCAATCCCCCTGCCATGGCCAGGGACACCTCACACTACAGCAGGTTGCTCACAGCCACAGCCAGCCTGGCTGCAGACACCTCCAGGCAGCAGGCTTCCACCACCTCCCTGGGCAACCTCTGCCAGGCTCTCACCACCCTCATGGCCAACAACTTCTTCCTCACATCCAAGCTCAATCTCCCCACTTCTAGTTCTGCTCCATCCCCCCCAGTCCTATCACTCCCTGACCCCCTCAAAAGTCCCTCCCCAGCTTTCTTGGAGCCCCCTTCACATCCTGGAAGGCCACAAGAAGGTCTCCTGGGAGCCTTCTCCTCTCCAGACTGCACAACCCCAACTCCCTCAGTCTCTCCTCACAGCAGAGCAGCTCCAGCCCTCTGCTCATCCTCGTGGCCCTTCTCTGGACACCAGGGAGAATGTGAAGCTGTCCTCACAGCAGAGGTTCTTCAGCCCTCTGATCATCTTCATGGCCTCCTCTCAACTCTCTCCATCAAGTCCATGTCCTTCCTGCGCTGCGGGCTCCAGAGCTGGCCCCAGCCCTGCAGGTGAGGTCTCCCCAGAGCAGAGCAGGGAGCAGCTCTGTGATGTCCCTTTTCATTAGGTGGGAGCTGCAGAGCTCATTTGCACTGAATTAATGAAGTTGTCCCTGTTGCAGAGTGCTGCCAGCAGGAGTTGTGATTGATTAAAAGTAGTTCCAGCCATGATCTTCTCGACCAGAAGTCAAAGGTCTGCAGCTGAGTGCCCATGGAAATGAGACTACTACAATTTCCCTTTCATTAGCCATCAGGAAATGCCCTGAAGGAAGCTCTGCCCCTGCTCTGTGATCTGTAGCAAAAACATTCCACTCCCCTGGGCTCAGCTCAGGGCAGAGCTGAGCACAAGCCTAGTTTTAAGGTAGTGGAAGCACTGACTTAGCAGAACTGCTCATGGACACAGAGATCTGCTCCTGCACAGACTTGCTGAACCCAGAGCCAGAAGTGGATCAGCCTGAGAAAGCAAACAAGAAAGCAAAGGGCTGGGAAGGAGTTCCTCTGCTGTGAGGAGAGGCTGAGGCAGCTGTGTGCTGGGCTGCAGCCAGAGGAGTGTGGACAGCAGGGCAGGAGAGGGAATTCTGGCCCTGGGCTCTGCTCTGCTCAGA
Organism: Melanerpes formicivorus; assembly: GCF_026170545.1. Classification (NCBI taxonomy): domain Eukaryota; kingdom Metazoa; phylum Chordata; class Aves; order Piciformes; family Picidae; genus Melanerpes; species Melanerpes formicivorus. The sequence goes on along the minus strand of NW_027142518.1, from coordinate 663,782 downwards.
CCTCACCTCCAATCCTGCCTCCAGCTCTGGGGTCCCCAGCAGCAGAAGGACACAGAACTGCTGGAGGGAGGCCAGAGGAGGCCACCAAGATGCTCCAAGGGCTGGAGCAGCTCTGCTGGGAGCACAGGCTGAGGGAGCTGGGGGTGTGCAGCCTGCAGAAGAGAAGGCTCCAGGGACACCTCAGAGCTGCCTGCCAGGAGCTGAAGGCATCCTGCAGGAAGGCTGCAGAGAGACTTTTGCTGAGGGGGTCTGGAGCCAGGCCAAGGGGGAATGGTTTGGAGCTGAGGCAGAGCAGGGTCAGAGTGGAGCTGAGGCAGAAGTTGTTGAGGGTGAGGGTGGTGAGAGTCTGGCACAGGCTGCCCAGGGAGGCTGTGGCTGCCTCCTTGCTGGGGGTGTTGAAGGCCAGGCTGGATGAGGCCTTGAGCAGCTGAGTGGAGCTGAGAGGTGTCCCTGGGCATGGTGGGGAGCTTGGAGGAGCTGAGCTCTGAGCTCCCTTCCAACCTGAGGTCCCAATGCAACCTGACTCTTAGGAATAACAAAATACTTTAGGAAAGCTCCCAGCACCTCTGCTTAAAGAGGTAACACCTGCCACAGCCTTGCCCTCAGCCCTGCAGCACCAGATCCCTGCTTGCTTGCTGCCACAGCCTTGCCCTCAGCCCTGCAGCACCAGATCCCTGCTTGCTTGCTGCCACAGCCTTGCCCTCAGCCCTGCAGCACCAGATCTCTGCTTGCTTGCTGCCACAGCCTTGCCCTCAGCCCTGCAGCACCAGATCTCTGCTTGCTTGCTGCCACAGCCTTGCTCTCAGCCCTGCAGCACCAGATCCCTGCTTGCTTGCTGCCACAGCCTTGCTCTCAGCCCTGCAGCACCAGATCCCTGCTTGCTTGCTGCCACAGCCTTGCTCTCAGCCCTGCAGCACCAGATCCCTGCTTGCTTGCTGCCACAGCCTTGCTCTCAGCCCTGCAGCACCAGATCCCTGCTTGCTTGCTGCCACAGCCTTGCCCTCAGCCCTGCAGCACCAGATCCCTGCCTGCTTGCTGCCAGAGCCTTGCTCTCAGCCCTGCAGCACCAGATCCCTGCTTGCTTGCTGCCACAGCCTTGCTCTCAGCCCTGCAGCACCAGATCCCTGCTTGCTTGCTGCAGGGCATCCTAACTGGAGCCACTGCTGCAGCAGATTGTTTCCCCAAGCCAGCTTCACCCCTTGGCCATGGGAAAGGGATCTAATATTTATCTCCAGCCCATGCAGTGCAAGCTACATCCACTCAGAAACACAAGAGAGGGAAATGCTCTCCCCTGAAAGCCAGGTCCAGATGTGTGGCCTCCAGGGTGGGGGTTACAGAAGGTGTCCTGCAGCCATCAAATAACTGAGTGGCAGCAGCCCAGAGCCTCCACTCTTACTACCTAGGCTTTCATTTTGCTCCATCAGGCTGCTCAGGAAGAGCTCAATCCTCCCAGGCTGGTGGTGGTGGTGGTTAAAGAAACACCACTGGGGAAAACAGGAGAAATCTGCCATCCCAGATTTAAATAGGGACTCAGCCACTTCAAAGCTCTTCATGCCCTAACACTCCTAATCCTTTTCACCACTAGCTGTCTGCCTGCCAAAGTCAAGGCAATTAGTTAAGAAGTCATTAGAAAAGGCCTCAGATATGAAAGCCAGGCCTTGAAGTCCAACTCTATTGTGGCCTCTCTCTCCAAAGGGAGAGGCTGCTCTCAGCTGCTTTGGGGGCTGCTGCTTTGCTGTCTCTGGGCTGCTGTTTTCCACCTGAAACACAAACACAGAGCCAGCCTGAACTCATTTGCTTTGTCTCATTGCATCCTCAGGCACTGGAAGAGGCTTTCTCCCAGATAGGAGGTGAGGAAGGATCAGTGGAGCAGCAGCCACAGGCTTCATGCTGCCTGGTCTGGTTGATTAGTCAGGGTTGGGTGATAGGTTAGACTTGATGATCTTGGAGGTCTCTTCCAAGCTGGTTGGTTCTGTGATGGATTGTGTATCTGATGGTCTCTAAGATCCTTTCCATTCTATGACTCCATGATTCCAAAGGCCTGCAGGGACAGCACCAGGGGCAAGGGTTTGAAAGGAGAGCAGAGCAGATGGAGATTGGCTGTGAGGAACAAGTTCTGCCCCAGGAGGCTGCTGCAACACTGCACCAGGTTGCCCAGGGAGGGAGCTGAGGCTCCATGGCTGGAGCTGTTGAAGGTGAGGCTGGAGAAGGCTGTGAGCAAGCTGCTGTGGTGGAGGATCATAGAACCACAGAATTGAAAGGGCTGGAAGGGACCTCAAGGTTCATCCAGTTCCAACCCCCCTGCCATGGCCAGGGACACCTCACACTACAGCAGGTTGCTCACAGCCACAGCCAGCCTGGCTGCAAACACCTCCAGGCAGGAGGCTTCCACCACCTCCCTGGGCAACCTCTGCCAGGCTCTCACCACCCTCATGGCCAACAACTTCTTCCTCACATCCAAGCTCAATCTCCCCACTTCTACTTTTGCTCCATCCCCCCAGTCCTGTCACTCCCTAACACTCTCAAAAATCCCTCCCCAGCTTTCTTGGAGCCCCCTGCAGATCCTGGAAGGCCACAAGAAGGTCTCCTGAGAGCCTTCTCTTCTCCAGACTGTACAACCCCAACTCTCTCAGCCTACCCACACAGCTGGGTGTCTCTGCTGAGTGCAGGGGGGTTGGTCTGGCTGCCCTTTGGAGGTCCCTTCCAACCCATTCCCTGAGTGTGAACAAGGCAGGAGTCACTCCAGCAGATCTGCTCCCACCAAGCCATGCCAAACCTTTTGGGCACCTTGAGGGCTGCTGCTTTGCCCCAGCCTTGTGCAAAAGCAACCCAAAGAAACCAAATCCCCACCCCAAACCCACCCTCAGTGGCAAGTTCAGTCCTAGCCAATCCTCCCTGCCATGAGTCAGCTCTCACCCCGGGGGCCAGATGATGTGTGCTGGTTCCTGCCTGCTCTCAGTGTGGGGCCCAGCAGCCTCCCTGCCAAGAGAAATATTTTGCCTGTCTCTGAGGGGAGCCCTGAATGCAACCACTCCTACCTACAGCAGGAGTGAGGGGCAGAGCCATGCCCCAGGGCAGAGCAGGGAGGCAACCAACCTGACAGCACAGCAACACCCAGGGAGGTTGATTGCCATTTGTGGCCCATCCTCGCCAGGGAGCTGATCTCCTCCTGCCATACCACCTCTAACCCATGCCAGGGCTCCACAGCTTCTTGTGCCCTTCCAGTGTCTGCAGGGGGCTGCAAGGAAGCTGGGGAGGGACTTCTGAGGGGGTCAGGGAGTGATAGGACTGGGGGGGTGGAACAAAACTAGAAGTGGGGAGATTGAGCTTGGATGTGAGGAAGAAGTTGTTGGCCAGGAGGGTGGTGAGAGCCTGGCAGAGGTTGCCCAGGGAGGTGGTGGAAGCCTCCTGCCTGGAGGTGTTTGCAGCCAGGCTGGATGTGGCTGTGAGCAACCTGCTGTAGTGTGAGGTGTCCCTGGCCATGGCAGGGGGGTTGGGACTGGCTGCTCCTTGAGGTCACTTCCAGCCCTGACAATTCTATGGTCCTATGGGATGGGATGGTGCAGAAGCTACAGGTTGCTGCTCTGTGGTGGGAGCAGAGGTGCTCCCTCCACACCCTGACAGTTATTCTATGATCTTTGCACTCCCAAGCTTGCCCCCAACAGTCAGGCATCCTGATGGCACCAGCACCTGTCCCAGGGGTGCCACCATGTGCTGCCTGCATAACCCCCAGCAGTGAGATGCCAGACCCTAGGTGCACTGAAGGCAGCTGGCACCCACCCTGCTGCCACCATCAGGGCTGCCACACAGAAGGGGACCCTTTTCTGCCTGGCTGTGGAAGGTGGCAGCACCTGCTGAACTGTTCCCACCCTCCCTGGTGGAGCCACACCTCAGCAAACAGCACAGCCAGGTGTACAGCACAGCCTGCAGCCCTATGGGGATGCAGAGACACAGCCTGGGAAGCTGCCTACCAAGTCCTTTCCCTCAGCTCATTAGCATCCTAGAGCAGGCTTCTCAGCAAAGCTGGCATTGCAAAACAGAAACTGGCAGGGACCAGGCACTGGCACAGGCTGCACAGGGAGGTGGTGGAGTCCCCAAGCCTGGCTGTGTTTCAAGGTGGTTTGGATGTGGTGCTTGGAGCTCTGGTTCAGACGTGACCCTTGCAGAGCAGGGTGAATGGTTGGGCTTGGTGATCCTGAGGGTCTGCTCCAACTTGAATGGTTCTCTGATTCTGTGACCAAAGGCAAAAGGCATTTGCCTGCTGCAAGCACCTCCTCAGAGTCACACAGTCAGAAAGGTTGGAAAAGCCTTCCAGAGACCATGGAGTCCAACCACCAACCCAAGACCCCCCATGCCCACTCAGCCATGGCCCAAAGTGACATGGCCGTGTGTTTGGTGAACACCTCCAACACCCACAGGGCAGCCTGTTCAAAGCCTGGACACTCTTGCAGTGAAGATGTTCACAGGAGGTGAGGGGTTGGGAAGGGATCTCCAGACAGCTTCCAGTCCAAGCCCCCTGCTCAGGGCTGGAAAGGCTCCAGAGAAGGAGACTCCACAACCTCTCTGGGCAGCCTGCTCCAGGGCTCTGGCAGCCTCACAGGGAAGAAGTTCCTCCTCATGTTGAGCTGGAACCTCCTGTGCTGGAGTTTATAGCCATTGCCCCTTGGCCTATCCCAGGCTGCAGCTGAGCAGAGCCTGTCCCTGTCCCCTCCCTCCTGACCCCCAGCCCTCAGCTATTGATAGACATTGATCAGATCCCCTCTCAGCCTTCTCCTCTCCAGACTAACCACCCCCAGGGCTCTCAGCCTCTCCTCAGCAGGCAGTCTCCAGTCCCTTCAGCATCCTTGCAGCCCTCCCTTGGACTCTCTCCAGCAGATCCCTGTCCCTCCTGAGCTGGGGAGCCCAGAACTGGATGCAATATTCCAGGTGAGGTCTCAGCAGGGCAGAGCAGAGGGGAAGGAGAACCTCCCTGGATCTGCTGGCCACACTCCTCTTAAGTTCCATCTAATCTCCAACCTAAACTTTCCCTGGTGCAGCTTGAGGCCATTTCGTCTCCTCCTGTCACTTGTTACCTTTGAGAAGAGACCAACCTCCACCTCACTCCAACCTCCTTTCAGGGAGCTGTAGAGAGCAGTGAGATCTCCCCTCAGCACCTCAGTCCCCTCAGCTGCTCCTCATCAGCTCTGTCCTCCTGCCAAAGCAAAAGAAATGAGGACACAGGCACAATTCCAGGCTGGGTGCAGGGTAGGTTGAGAGCAGCTCAGAAGAAAGAGCCTTGGGGGTGCTGGGTGCTGAGCAGCTCCCCAGGAGCCAGCAGTGCCCTCCTGCAGCCCAGCAGGCAGCTGTGTGCCAAGCTGCAGCCAGAGCAGTGTGGGCAGCAGGGCAGGAGAGGGGATTCTGGCCCGTGACTCTGCTCTGCTCAGACCATGGCACCAAGTGCCTCATCCAGGCTCTTCCTAATCACCTCCAGGGATGGTGACTCCACCACCTCCCTGGGCAGCACATCCCAATGGCCAATCTCTCTTGCTGGGAAGAACTTTCTCCTCACCTCCAGTCTGAACCTTCCCTGGCACAGCTTGAGACTGTGTCCTCTTGTTCTGGTGCTGGGTGCCTGGCAGAAGAGACCAACCCCCTCCTGGCTACAACCTCCCTTCAGGGAGTTGGAGACAGCAAGAAGGTCTCCCCTGAGCCTCCTCCTCTCATTCAGTCAGCTTAGTTGAGAGCAATAGAGATGATCAATGCTTAGCTATAACCAACCCCATGGCACAACCAACCCCACTCCCCCACCCCCAAGCCCAGCCCCTCTCTAAGGGAATGAATTCAGTCCATGTCTTGCTGAGGAGAAAATGTTTCTTACTCCCTGAGCCACAGCTGAAGGCCATGGGGGCAGGATGGTTGTGTGGTTGCCATGCTGCTGCCTGTCTGGGGCTGAAGGGGCTCAGCACCTAACCATGAACACAATTTCATTGCTGAATGCTTCATCAGGAGGCAAAGAGAGAAGTTGGACTCTTGAATGGCTGCTTCTGTCCATTCTGGAGGCATTGCAAAGCCAGCTGGCTGTGTTGCTGTGTGAGCTGCCCTGGGTGCTCCTGCTCTGGCAGGGGGCTTGGTCTGGCTGCTCTCTGCAGCTCCCTTCCAGCCCTTCACACTCTGTGACCCTGTGAGACTCCTCCACATATCCTTTCCATACCTCCACATGGCCCTGCCAGAAGCAGGGCTGAGGAGGGGATCACTGCAGACCAGAGCAAGACCAAGGGCCCTTTGCCCTTGTTTCTCCTAGGTCAGCAAGCAAGTGGCTGTTGGCAGCTGGGGGGGGTTGATGCCCAAACTGCCACTCAGTCCTTTCTGGTTGTCCAGAATGTGGCTTTGTTTCCACACCCCAAGCTCCATCTGGTAGCCATGTCCTGCCCTGCTTCTTTGTGCATGGCTAACCAAACACAGAAGCTCGCAGGGAGGATGAGCTTGGCTTGGCCACGTGGCCCTCCAGCTCCCTCAGACAGCCAGCTGGGAAGCCACAAGGGTCCAGCCAAGGAATTGTCTCCACTGCTAAAAGGGAACAGTGTGGGAATGGCACCAAAGGGACTGGGGGTGAGGGTCAGCAGAGAAGGTGCTTCAGAAAGGCACATATCTGACCCTGGGCTCTGCTCAGACCTCATCTCCAGTCCTGCCTCCAGCTCTGGGGTCCCCAGCAGGAGAAGAACACAGAGCTGCTGGAGGGAGGCCAGAGGAGGCCACCAAGATGCTGCAAGGGCTGGAGCAGCTCTGCTGTGAGCACAGGCTGAGGGAGCTGGGGGTGTTCAGCCTGCAGAAGAGAAGGCTCCAGGGGCACCTCAGAGCTGCCTGCCAGGAGCTGAAGGCATCCTGCAGGAAGGCTGCAGAGAGACTTTTGCTGAGGGGGTCTGGAGCCAGGCCAAGGGGGAATGGTTTGGAGCTGAGGCAGAGCAGGGTCAGAGTGGAGCTGAGGAAGAAGATGTTGAGTGTGAGGGTGGTGAGAGTGTGGCCCAGGCTGCCCAGGGGAGGCTGTGGCTGCCTCCTTGCTGGGGGTGTTCAGGCCTTGAGCAGCTGAGTGGAGCTGAGAGGTGTCCCTGCCCATGGAGGAGATGAGCTCTGAGATCTCTTCCAACCTAAGCCATTCTGTGATGATGATTCTTTGATGATGATGATGATGATGATGATGATGATGATGGGCTTCACTCATCATCCCAATGCCAGGGAAGCCTATTAATAACTTTCAAAACTATATTTGGTTTCCAAAGTCAGACCCTAAACCTTCACCCAAATGAGCCTGAGAAATTCCTAACACATCAGGAGAGCTTTTTCATTAGCTGCCTTTGGTTTTTTCTTTTGAGACATTGGGAAGTTTCTTTTCCAATAGAGAGAGAGAGATAAAAATAGATGGAGGTGGAGGTGGAGAGATAGAGGTAGACATAGAGATAGAGGTAGAGATAGAGATGACAGAGATAGAGATGATAGAAGTGGAGGTGGAGCGAGGTGGAGGGAGAGGTAGAGATAGAGATGATAGAGAGAGATGGAGATGATAGAGATAGAGGTAGAGATGATACAGAGGTAGAGATGGTAGTGACAGAGAGAAATGGAGGTGGAGATGGAGATGGAGATGATAGAGATAGAGGTGGAGATGGAGGGAGGTGGAGGTGAAGAGAGAGGTAGAGATAGAGGTGGAGATGGAGGTGGAGAGAGAGGTAGAGGTAGAGGTAGAGGTAGAGGTGGAGATGGAGATGGAGATGGAGACGGAGACGGAGATGGAGATGGAGGTGGAGAGAGAGGTAGGGGTAGAGATAGAGGTGGAGATGGATGTGGAGAGATAGGTAGAGGTAGAGATAGAGGTGGAGGTGGAGATAGAGGTAGAGATAGAGACAGAGGTAGAGATAGAGGTAGAGATGGAGATGGAGGTGGAGAGAGAGAGGTAGAGGCAGAGGAAGAGGCAGAGAGAGATGACAGAGGTAGGTGGAGGTGGTGGTGGAGAGAGACAGGTGGAGAGAGAGAGGTAAGGAGAAGGAGAAGGAGAAGGAGAAGGAGAAGGAGAAGGAGAAGGAGAAGGAGAAGGAGGAGAAGGAGAAGGAGAAGGAGAAGGAGAAGGAGAAGGAGAAGGAGAAGGAGAAGGAGAAGGAGAAGGAGAAGGAGAAGGAGAAGGAGAAGGAGAAGGAGAAGGAGAAGGAGAAGGAGAAGGAGAAGGAGAAGGAGAAGGAGAAGGAGAAGGAGAAGGAGAAGGAGAAGGAGAAGGAGAAGGAGAAGGAGAAGGAGAAGGAGAAGGAGAAGGAGAAGGAGAAGGAGAAGGAGAAGGAGAAGGAGAAGGAGAAGGAGGAGGCACCATGAAGGCAAAACCCCCACCAACCCATTTGTAATGAATCCAAGCTGGTTCCACATCCCCGAGGCAGCCCTGTGTTGGTTTTGGCAGGCAGGAGGTGAAAAACAACACTGAGGCTGCGACTCCAGAGCAGTTTCCTGCCTGGGCTGTGGCTTTGCTTTGTTTTCTGTGGTGATTGTTGTCACTGGATGGGGGCTGTGGAGGGGAGCATAGCGGTGCAGGGAAGGGAGGGGTGGGGGGTGAAGTAGGAAGGAGTTAATCTGTTGTGTCATCACTCTCTTAATGCAGAGCGTAGAGAGTGGGTTGTTTGGGTTTGGGGGTTTAGGGTGGGGGTTTTTGGTTGTATTTTCAGTGTGAGGTCTGATAATGACAAGCCAGCACCACCTGAACAAACAGCCTGCAAGGGCTCTCCACACCACGACAAGTGGGAAGCCACTGGTCCTCTGCCTGCCACTCCCGCCCTCCTGCTCCAAGGGAGCTCAAACCATGTGCCAAGGGGAAAGAGGGCACAGGCTGCAGTGCCCTGTCCTGGCAGCTGGACCACAGCACACAGCAGACAATCACAAAGCTCCCTCACAGACCAAAGAGCTGCTTGAAGGTTGAAGGCTTGCCCAAGACCTTGGCCTCTGCCAGCTGGAGGTGCTGGGGCAGCCTCCCCTTATGGAGGCAGGCACACATCTGAAAGGCAGCAACCCAGCCCTGGATGTTCACAAACGTTTTCAAAACATCCCTGGGTGGCTTTTAAGGCCAGGCTCCTGACCTAGACATGGAGTGAAAACAGGCAGTGGGGAACATCCTCAGACATGCAAACTCTTCCCTGAGGAGAGCTCACAGCCTTCTCCAGCCTCACCTTCAACAGCTCCAGCCATGGAGCCTCAGCTCCCTCCTTGGGCAACCTGTTGCAGTCTTGCAGCAGCCTCCTGGGGCAGAACTTGTTCCTCACAGCCAATCTCCATCTGCTCTGCTCTCCTTTCAAACCCTTGCCCCTGCTGCTGTCCCTGCAGGCCTTTGGGCACAGTCCCTCTGCAGCCTTCCTGCAGCCCCTTCAGGTCCTGGCAGGCTGCTGTGAGGTCTGCCTGGAGCCTTCTCTTCTGCAGGCTGCACACCCCCAGCTCCCTCAGTCTGTCCTTACAGTAGAGCTGCTCCATCCCCCTGATCATTTTCCTGGCCCTCCTCTGGAGCCTCTCCATCAGGTCTATGTCCCTCCTGTGCTGAGGGCTCCAGACCTGCACACAGTACTCCAGGTGAGGTCTCCCCAGAGCAGAGTGGCAGAATCACCTCTCTGTATCTGCTGGAAACGCTGCTTTTGATGCAGCCCAGGCTGCCATTGGCCTTCTGTGCTGCAAGCTCACACTGCCTGCTCCTGTCCAGCTTCTCATTCAGCAGCACCCCTAAGTCCTTTCCCATAGGTCTGCTCTGGAGCTCACAGCACAGGAAGGACAGGGACATGATGGAGCAGGTCCAGAGGAGGGCTATGAAGGTGATCAGGGTGTTGGAGCAGGGCAGGCTGAGGGAGCTGGGGGCGTTCATCCTGGAGAAGAGGAAAGCCTCATCCGCTTCTTCCTAACCCTCTCTCTTCTCCCTCTGTCTCAGGGAGCCCAGGCTGCTGTCAGCAGCACTGCTGAGGCAATTTTGTAGTGAGGTCCCAAGCAAAGAGAAAAAGGCAGCTAGAAGCAGTCAGGAACAGCTTCATGCTGCTCTTCACTTGCCAAGCCCTGAAGTGAGCGATAAGGCTGCGCTCGGTCTCCTCCCAGGACACTCAGCACCAAGGAGGGAAGCAGCACTTTCTTTTATCAGCTCTCTTTGCCTTCCCCTTCCCCCTCTTTATCTTTCAAGCATGGCTACACTGTTCTCCAAGTGAAAAAAAAGGCAGCAGGAACTCCTCCAGCTTATCTCAGGGTGTCTGTGCTTTCCTTCCACGGAGCTGGGCCTTCAATGCTCAATGTAATGCCAATTCTAAGGTCTCAATGTGGAAGTGGCTCCCACCCACCACCAGCATGTAAACCTCTGCAGTCTAAGCAAAAGCTGAATGTGCCTCAGAAGCAAAATGGTATTGGCTCACAGGACACCTTTCAGAGGCCTTCAGCTGCCCCCTCCCCTGCCTTTTCTTCTGCCTCTTTAGAACAGAGTGTTGTGGAGTAGGGATCGTGGTGTCCCCAGCGTGACAGTCACAGAATCACTGAATTGACAGGGGTGGAAGGGAGCTGCAGAGAGCAGCCAGGCCAAGCCCCCTGCCACAGCAGGAGCACCCAGGGCAGCTCACACAGCAACACAGCCAGCTGGCTTTGCAATGCCTCCACACAAGGAGACTCCACAACCTCTCTGGGCAGCCTGCTCCAGCAGCCTCACCAGTGTCTCCAGAGCCTCACCTCACAAGTGCCTCCTCCTGCTGAGGTGGCACCTCCTGGGCTCCAGCTTCTCCCTGCTGCTCCTTGTCCTGGCACTGGGCACCACCACAAGGAACCTGGCACCTGCCTCCTGACCCCCAGCCTTCAGCTATTGATAGACATTGATCAGATCCCCTCTCAGCCTTCTCCTCCCCATGCTAAACAGCCCCAGGGCTCTCAGTCTCTCTTCACAGCAGAGATGTTCAAGTCCCACAGTCAACCTGGTAGCCTCTGTTGGACTCTCTCCATCTGTTTGGTGAAAAGTTATCCTCTCCTTGGGAAACCTCCTCCTTTACAGTGTGAGTCACAGAGTGTCAGGGGCTGGAAGGGACTTCCAGAGAGGATACAGTCCAAGCCCCCTGCCAGAGCAGGAGCACCCAGGGCAGCTCCCACAGCAACACATCCAGGCAGGTCTTGAATATCTCCAGAGAAGGAGACTCCACAACCCCCCTGGGCAGCCTGCTCCAGCCCTCTCACACCCTCACAGGGAAAAAAATTCTTCCTCCTGTTTCCATGGAACTTCCTCTGCCTCAGCTTCCACCACTGCCCCTGGTGCTGGCACTGGGCATGACCCAGCAGAGCCTGGCTCCATCCCCTTGGCACTCACCCTGCACCTCTTTATCAACAGCAATGAGGTCACCTCTCAGGCTTCTCTGCTCTGAGCTACAGAGCCCTCAGCTCCCTCAGGTTCTCCTCATAAGGAGATGTTCCACTCCTTTAATCATCTTTGTAGCTCTGTGCTGGACTCTCTCAAGCACTTCCCTGAGCTGCTTCTTGACTTGAGGGGCTGAGACCTGGACACAAGATTCCAGCTGTGGCCTCCCCAGGGTAGACCAGAGGGCAGGAGAACCTCTCTGACCTCCTGACCACAGCCCTTCTAATGCAGCCCAGGATGCCCTTGGCCTCCTTGGCCACCAGGACACCTTGCTGGCTCATGGTCAGCCTCCCATCCACCAGGCCCCCCCTGGAAGCAGGCAGGCAGGGATGAGGGCAATGCCAGCCCCTGCTGGGGTTTGCCCCTCTGGATGCTGAGCTTCCCCAGGCTGTTCTCACCCTCCTCATTTTCAGGGCGGGTTGCATCCTCTCTCTCCAGGGCCCCAAAGCTGTCACTAAGCCCCACTGGCTGCACAGCACCCGGCCCCAGCACACTGTGCTGCCCCTCTCCTTTCAGCAATGTGCTGGCAGCAGCTTTCCTTTTGTGTCCCCAGCTGATCCCTGCCTCTGCACCCATTCAGCAGCCCTCTGCCCCTCTCCCGCCGCTCCCGGCCCCGGCTCCAGCAGGGCCATTGTCTCTGGGAAAACAGGAGGCTCCCAGAACAAAGGTGTCCAGAGCTGGCTAAATCCTTCTGACATCAGCCCCCAGCCAAGCCAGCTGAACGTGGACCTTCCCCCCAGCCATGCTCTTTAGGGCTTGTTCAGAGTTGCTGACCTTGTGTCAAATCAGTGCTGGAACAGAGTCACAGCCGGCACTGGGTTGGAAGGGATCCTCCGAGGGCATCCTGTCCAACCCCCTGCAGGCAGCAGGGACACCTCCAGCCAGAGTAGGCTGCCTCCAGGCTGAGCTTGAATGGCTCCAGAGACAGGGCCTCAAGCACCTCCCTGGACAGCCTGTGCCAGTGTCTCACCACTCTCATTGTGCAGAACTCCCTCCTGATGTCCAACCTAACTCTGCCCTGCTCCTGTTCCAAAGTACTGCCCCTTGTCACTCCAAGCCCTTCTACAAAGTCCCTCCCCAGCCTTCCTCTAGGTCCATTTCAGATATTGAAATGAGAAGGCTCCAGGCAGACCTCACAGCAGACTGCCAGCACCTGAAGGGGCTACAAGGAGGCTGCAGAGGGACTGTGCCCAAAGGTCTGCAGGGACAGCAGCAGGGGCAAGGGTTTGAAAGGAGAGCAGAGCAGATGGAGATTGGCTGTGAGGAACAAGTTCTGCCCCAGGAGGCTGCTGCAAGACTGCAACAGGTTGCCCAGGGAGGGAGCTGAGGCTCCATGGCTGGAGCTATTGAAGGTGAGGCTGGAGAAGGCTGTGAGCAAGCTGCTGTGGTGGAGGATGTCCCTGCTGGGTGCAGGGGGTTGGACTGGAGGAGCTTTGGAGCTCCCTTCCAGCCCAAACCATTCTGTGAGTCTATGACTGTGTACAGAGCACAAGGCAAGGCTCTCCCCAGGCTGTGCTGGCAAAGTCTGCCCAGAAAGCTGAGGAACTGGACTGGGTTTCTCTTAGCTACATCACCCTGCACCACTTCAGCTCACTGGGGACAAGAATTACTCACAGGTCTTAGAAAGAAGTCCTGAGGATTACCCACAGCTGGAGATGCTTCACCAGCACTTAACCAAACTGTGACATCTACCACAACCACTTACTTCCAACCAGATCTTTGGGACTCTGAAACACTCTCTAACTCCATTTCTACAACAGGTCCATGAGATCTCCCATGACCACTGACACAACCACCCAGGAGCAACTCTACGATGCCTCTGCCATCAGAGGCCACCAGAACCACTGTGGAATCAATCACAGCATCACAGGATGTGAGGGGTTGGAAGGGAGCTCCAGAGAGCAGCCAGGCCAAGCCCCCTGCCAGAGCAGGAGCACCCAGGGCAGCTCACACAGCAACACAGCCAGCTGGCTTTGCAATGCCTCCACACAAGGAGACTCCACAACCTCTCTGGGCAGCCTGCTCCAGCCCTCTCACACCCTCACAGCCAAAAAGCTTTCCCTCCTCTTCCCCTGGCACCTCCTCTGCTCCAGCTGACACCCAGTGCCCCTTGGGCTCTCCTTGCACATCCCTCAGCAGAGCCTGGCTGCCTCCTCCCCACACTGCCCTGCACATCTTCAGCCCCAGCACTGAGGGCAGCCCTCAGGCTCCTCTGCTCCAAGCTCCAAGCCCCAGCTGCTTCAGCCTGGCCTCACAGGGAGATCTTCCACTGCCTGCAGCAGCCTGGGGGCTCTGCCATCGACTCTCTCCAGCATTTCTCTAAGGTTCTTCTATGAACTGAGGGTCCCCATACCTGGACACAAGATTCCAGATGTGGCAGCTTGGTGGCCCTCCTTCCCAGCCAGCAGAACACAACCCACCAGTCCCCTGTGGTTTTTACATCCAGGCTTTGGCTGTATCACACTGGCAGAACAGCTGCTGCCTGCTCTCACCCCCTTGCCAAGCAGTACCTTTTGCTTTCCCTTCTGTCAAGTATTTGCAAGCTGCAGGAGTCCCCTGCATGCTGCCTAATTGTAAAGTGCTGTGGGCCCTGGGAATGTGTGACCCTGCAGAGCAGCAGGCACCCTCCTCAAGACCTGCACTGACTGTGGGCAGACTCCTCCAGGACTCCCTGAGAGGCTGAGAACTCCCCTGGGAAGCAATTAGCAACCAAATTGAAGTTCTTCAGTGGATTGCTAAATTGACTGAGTTACAAACACAGGAGAAAACCAAGCAAGCCAGAGGCAAACAGATAAAAAACAACCTCCCTTCTACAACCCCCCCCATAGTCTCCTTACACTTAGTGTTTGGCTACCCAGCCAAAGAGAAAGAAGGGGGAAAAATTCTCTTTAGTTGAATTTCATCTTTTATCCTTTTCTTTTTCAATGTAAAACTTCTTCTTAATCACAGAATTGTCAGGACTGGAAGGGACCTCAAGGAGCAGCCAGTCCCAACCCCCTGCCATGGCCAGGGACACCTCACACTACAGCAGGTTGCTCACAGCCACAGCCAGCCTGGCTGCAAACACCTCCAGGCAGGAGGCTTCCACCACCTCCCTGGGCAACCTCTGCCAGGCTCTCACCACCCTCACTGGGAATCACAGAATTGAACAGGTTGGAAAACACCTCTGAGACCCTCAAGTCCAACCTATCACCCATCACCATCTAACCAACTAACCCATCCAGGCTCTTCCTAAACACCTCCTGGGATGGGGACTCCACCACCTCCCTGGGCAGCACATCCCAATGGCCAATCTCTCTTGCTGGCAAGAACTTTCTCCTCACTTCCAGCCTGAACCTCCCCTGGCACAGCTTGAGACTGTGTCCTCTTGTTCTGGTGCTGGCTGCCTGGCAGAAGACACCAACCCCCACCTGGCTACAACCTCCCTTCAGGGAGTTGGAGACAGCAGGAAGGTCTCCCCTGAGCCTCCTCTTCTCCAGGCTAAGCAACCCCAGCTCCCTCAGCCTCTCCTCACAGGGCTGTGCTCCAGACCCCTCCCCAGCTTTGTTGCCCTTCTCTGGACACCTTCCAGCAGCTCAACATCTTTCCTAACCTGAGGAGCCCAGAACTGGACACAGGACTCAAGGTGTGGCCTAAGCAGTGCTGAGCACAGGGCACAATGACTTCCCTGCTCCTGCTGGCCACACTCTTCCTGATGCAGGCCAGGATGCCCTTGGCCTTCTTGGCCCCCTGGGCACACTGCTGGCTCATGTTCAGCTGGGGAAGGACTTTATGCTCAAGAGGTGCAACTTCGAATAAAAAATTCCTCTCTGAGGGTAGGATGAGGGTCAGTGAAAAACCTCCTTCCAGACAGCACAGCTGGCTGTGCCCAGCTCTGGGGTCCCCAGCAGGAGAAGGACACAGAGCTGCTGGAGGGAGGCCAGAGGAGGCCACCAAGATGCTGCAAGGGCTGGAGCAGCTCTGCTGTGAGCACAGGCTGAGGGAGCTGGGGGTGTTCAGCCTGCAGAAGAGAAGGCTCCAGGGGCACCTCAGAGCTGCCTGCCAGGAGCTGAAGGCATCCTGCAGGAAGGCTGCAGAGAGACTTTTGCTGAGGGGGTCTGGAGCCAGGCCAAGGGGGAATGGTTTGGAGCTGAGGCAGAGCAGGGTCAGAGTGGAGCTGAGGCAGAAGTTGTTGAGTGTGAGGGTGGTGAGAGTGTGGCCCAGGCTGCCCAGGGAGGCTGTGGCTGCCTCCTGCCTGGCATTGCTGAAGGTCTTGAGCAGCTGAGTGGAGCTGAGAGGTGTCCCTGGGCATGGTGGGGAGGTTGGAACTGGATGTTCTCTGAGGCCCTCATGGAAAGTCCCTCTCCAGCCTTCCTGCAGCCAGCATTTAAAAGGCAAACCAAAGAAATCCTCCCTGCAAAGTCAAAAGAGCAGAGCGCTGTCGGCTCTCCTGCCTACAACCCCAGAGCCATGCCTGCATAGTGCTGTGGGGAGGGGGGCTCTGGAAAAGGAAGTGTCTGAGAGATGCAAAGGCCACCAGAGCCTGAAAAACAACTGAAATCAACTAGAAAAGCAGTTAGTGCACGACCTGGCAAGGGAGGGAGGTGGTGGGGATTTAGTTGACAAGCCTTCCTACAACACCCCAGGCAATCTGATAAGTGGCTGTGCCTTCCCTTTGGGCCAAAAAGAAAAGCCAAAGCACCCCAGGCAGTCAAGTCTGACTTATTTGCTGAGGATCACATGGAACTAAATCCCTTCTCCCTCCACTCTGCCAAAGGCCAAGCCAAGACAGGGAAGCAGCAGCAGCACTGCAAAGACTTCTTGCAGTCCCTCCCTCAGAAGTCAGAACTTGTGGTTTTGGGGGGGGTTGGGTGGGTTTGTTGTTTGGTTGTGTTTTCTTCCTGTAAGCATCCTGCAGGGATTGGCCTTCATGGGGCAGAAAACGTAGGCAAGATGGAAAGGAAAGATGTTGAGCTGCTGGAAGGTGTCCAGAGAAGGGCAACAAAGCTGGGGAGGGGTCTGGAGCACAGCCCTGTGAGGAGAGGCTGAGGGAGCTGGGGTTGCTTAGCCTGGAGAAGAGGAGGC
Organism: Melanerpes formicivorus; assembly: GCF_026170545.1. Taxonomy (NCBI): domain Eukaryota; kingdom Metazoa; phylum Chordata; class Aves; order Piciformes; family Picidae; genus Melanerpes; species Melanerpes formicivorus. The sequence continues at coordinate 647,350 of NW_027142518.1, read as the reverse complement.
TCAGGGGAGACCTTCTTGCTGTTTACAACTCCCTGAAGGGAGGTTGTAGCCAGGTGGGGGTTGGTCTCTTCTCCCAGGCAGCCAGCAGCAGAACAAGAGGACACAGTCTCAAGCTGTGCCAAGGGAGGTTTAGGCTGGAGGTGAGGAGAAAGTTCTTGCCAGCAAGAGAGATTGGCCATTGGAATGTGCTGCCCAGGGAGGTGGTGGAGTCACCATCCCTGGAGGTGTTTAGGAAGAGCCTGGATGAGGCACTTGGTGCCATGGCTTAGTTGATCAGATGGTGCTGGGTGACAGGTTGGACTTGATGATCTCAAAGGTCTTTTCCAACCTGGTTAATTCTATTCTATTCTATTCTATTCTATTCTATTCTATTCTATTCTATTCTATTCTATTCTATTCTATTCCATTCCATTCCATTCCATTCCATTCCATTCCATTCCATTCCATTCTGCTCCACTCCATTCCATTCCAGTCTAGTCTATTCCATTCTATTCTATTCCCATCCTATTTCTATTCTATTCAAGAAAGCAGCTGGTCAGCTCCCCTTTTATGGCCAGGGCTGCAGCAAGAGGAGCACCACAGCCTGGCCAAATATGGAGTGAGACTGAATTGCTGAAGCCATTTTTGTCCCTGGAGCCAAGCCACTGCTTCTGCTTGTTTTATTTTGGAGGGGTTGGTTATTGCATGTTGTGGTCAGCTAGGCCAGATCTAACCAAGCCAAGGAGATGCAGGCACATCCATGTCTCCTCTTCCAAATATTTCCCCCCCCAGCCCCTGCAAGTACTGCACAGCCTAATGGAATGCTGACATTTGCAACAGGAAGGAAAAAGGAAGAAAGGAGAGCAGCTGTTTGGGGTTACAGAGCAGTTGTGACAGTGTGGAGAACGTGGGGGTGTGCTGGGAGATAGGATGTGCTCCAAAACAACCAAACCCCACCCTGGGATTGAGCTACAGAATCACAGCATGGAAGGGGTTGAAAGTTCCTGTCCTTCCTTTCCTTCTTTCTTTTCTTCCCTTCCTTTCCTTCTTTCTTTTCCTCCCTTCCCTTCCCTTCCCTTCCCCTCCCTTCCCTTCCCTTCCCTTCCCTTCCCTTCCCTTCCCTTCCCTTCCCTTCCCTTCCCTTCCCTTCCCTTCCCTTCCCTTCCCTTCCCTTCCCTTCCCTTCCCTTCCCTTCCCTTCCCTTCCCTTCCTTTCCCTTCCCTTCCCTTCCCTTCCCTTCCCTTCCCTTCCCTTCTTTCCTTCCTGTCCTTCCTTTCTTTCCCTCCTTTCTTCCCTTCCTTTCCCTTCCCTTCCTATCACAGCAGGGAAAAAACCCCACTTGGTGTAGCTACAGGCTTTGAGCTCAGCAGAGGCTTTGAGCTGAGCAGCTCCAGGTGCTTGCCAGCAGCAGAGAGGAGCAAGCAGAGAGCTGAGCAGAGCCTGCTTGGCCAGGTGGGTAAATATCCAAGCAGCTGCCTGGGTGCTGATGCAGCTCCACCACTCCCTTAGCCAGGACTCAATGCCACTGTCAGGGTGTTTGCATCTCTCAGAGTCATCACAGAGGATTAAGCCCTGCAAGAACAGGTCAGGGACTACAGCTGCTCCCATTTCTGCCAGTCCAAGTGGATGTTCCAAATGCATAACCCAGCAGGGATTCAACTTCTTGTTGGTGGTTTGGGCTTTTTTTTTCTGGCACTAATCACCTGTGAGAAGAGACCAGCAGCAGCCTCTCCACAACCTCCTTGCAGGTAGCTGTAGACAGCAATGAGGTCTCTCTCCCCTCAGCCTCCTCTGTTTCACACTGACCATCCCCAGCTCCTTCAGTCTCTCTCCATCAGATTTATTCCCCAGGCCCTTCACAGCTTCCTTGCCCTCCTCTGCCCTGGCTCCAGCACCTCCACATCTCTCTTGTGCTGAGGAGCTCAAAACTGGACACAGCACTTGAGGTGTGGCCTCACCAGAGCTGAGTGCCAGGGGACAATCCCCTCCCTGCCCCTGCTGGACACAGCATTGCTGATCCCAGCCAGGATGCCTTTGGCTTTCTTGGCCCCCTGGGCACACTGCTGGCTCCTCTTCATGTGCCCATCAATTAGAACCCCCAGGGTTAAGCACCATTGTGAATAGAATAGAATAGAATAGAATAGAATAGAATAGAATAGAATAGAATAGAATAGAATAGAATAGAATAGAATAGAATAGAATAGAATAGAATAGAATAGAATAGAATAGAATAGAATTAACCAGGTTGGAGACCTTGTAGATCATCAAGTCCAACCTATCACCCAACACCATCTGATCAACTAAACCATGGCACCAAGCACCCCATCCAGGCTCTTCCTAAACACCTCCTGGGATGGTGACTCCACCACCTCCCTGGGCAGCACATCCCAATAGCCAATCTCTCTTGCTGGGAAGAACTTTGTCCTCACCTCCACCCAAAGCCTCCCCTGGCACAGCTTGAGACTCTGTCCTCTTGTTCTGGTGCTGGGTGCCTGGGAGAAGAGACCAACCCCCACCTGGCTACAACCTCCCTTCAGGGAGTTGTAAACAGCAAGAAGGTCTCCCCTGAGCCTCCTCTTCTCCAGGCTAAGCAACCCCAGCTCCCTCAGCCTCTCCTCACAGGGCTGTGCTCCAGACCCCTCCACAGCTTTGTTGCCCTTCACCACTTGGCCTTGCAGCCAGGCCTGGGGTTCTGTAGCTCCCCTCTCAGATGCTGGTGCAGCCTGCACACACCTGCCCCAGCTCCCTGCCATCCAAAGGCTCTTCTCAGCTGACTCAGGAAGCAAGAGGCTGTGTGGTGACATGCAGATGGGATGGAGCAGGACAGGAGATGAGTCCTGCTTCCCTGACCTGATTTTGTCCTCTTCCATTCATCAGCTGTTGGGGGCTGTAGCTGCTGGCAGTTGGTGCTTCTGCTGTGAGCACTGCACTCTGCAGTGGGAGCTGCCTGCACTGCAGGGCCAGCTGCCTCTTGGCATTCATCTGGCAGACAGAAAGCTCTGAACAAGACTCCACATCATTTCCCCTCTCTCTTTTTTCCCTCTTTTTGATGTTGTCTCCTGGGTTTGTGTTTAAGTGCAAAGCAAAGGTCATCCTGACTGCTCTGAAAGGATGGAACTGCTCTGGGGCAACACAGAACCAATCCACTGCAGGTAAAAAAGGGCAAATGGTCCTTAAGCAAAAGCAGCAGCTCAACTCTATTATTTTATTTCTCATCCTCAGTTTCTTTTTGTGGGTCAAGGAATCACAAACTCACAGAGCTGCTGCAGGAGGAGCAGAGGAAATGCTTCCACTGCACAGAGCTGCAGTAGCAGCAGCAGAAATACTTCCCTTTCTCTCACCTACTCCACAGACACTGACAGCTGAGGAGCCAGCAGCATTTCCTCCTCTTCCACCCAAATTTCACACAGGATCACAGAGTATGAGGAGCTGGAAGGGAGCTGCAGAGAGCAGCCAGGCCAAGCCCCCTTGCCAGAGCAGGAGCACCCAGGGCAGCTCACACAGCAACACAGCCAGCTGGCTTTGCAATGCTGTGTGGAGACAGGAAAAGGCAAGGGAATTTGAATCAGAGAATTGGAAGGGACCTCAGGGATCATCCAGTCCCACCCCCCCTGCCATGGGCAAGGGACACCTCACACTAGATCAGGTGGCTCAGAGCCACATCCAGCCCATTAAAAGAAACAGGAGTTTCAGATCATCATAAGAAGCTTGGAGGAAGAGAGAGAGAAATCCCAGCAGGAGAGAGGGTTTGAAGAGCAGGAATAGGAACAGTTCAAGGCCCACCTCTGCTACCACTCTGGGGTCAAATCACCTCAACCTGCCTTATCAGTTGCATGTAATGCACCACTTCTGAGGATCAGTGCTTGCTGGGTTCCCTCTCCATCCATGCAGGGTAGCATCCATACCCTCAGCACCCAATCCACCTAACACAAGCAGGCAGACACACAGCAAGTGCTTGGGAATCCCAGGCACAGCCTGAGCAGCATCGGCTGCCTCGGGCAAGCCAGCAGCTATGGTGTGGCCTGCAAGCAGCAATGGGAGTGAGGGGAACAACTAGGAAGGAAGGGAGAGAGAAGGAAAGGAAGGGAAAGGAAGGAAGGAGAGAAGGGGAAAGGAAGGAAGGAGAGAAGGGGAAAGGAAGGAAGGAGAGAAGGGGAAAGGAAGGAAGGAGAGAAGGGGAAAGGAAGGAAGGAGAGAAGGGGGAAGGAAGGAAGGAAAGAAGGGGAAAGGAATGAAAGAAGGGGAAAGGATGGAAAGGAAGGAAAGGAAAGAATGAAAGGACGGAAGAGGAAAGGAAGGGAGGAAGAAGAGGAAGGATAGATGGGGGAAGGAGGGAAGAGAACGAGGGAATGAGGGAAGAGAATGAGGGAAGGAGGGAAGGAGGGGAAGGAAGGGAAGGAGGGAAGAGAGGAAGGGAGGAAGGGAAGGAAAGGAAGGGAGTGAGATTTTTCTCAAGTAGATCTTAACCTGTGCTCCAGCTTTGGAGACTTGAGGATTCCTATTCTGCAGATTTTCAGCCAGCCAGGAGGATTAACAGAGGCAGCCTGAGCCTGAGCCTGAGAACTATGTCAGGAATTTGGAAGCAGTCATTAATCTCTGCCAGCCCTGGAGAGGGCTGCACTCAGGTGACAGCCTCATTTATCTCCTCTGGAATAGCTGTCACTCCCAGACCCCCGGCTGCCTCGGTCCAGACCCAACACTGCCCTGCAGCTGAGCTCACCGCTCAAAAAGCAGCATGCAGCAGGTGCCAGGCACAGGCTGTGCTGCCCAAAGCACTGCCAGTGACAGTGAAGTGCTGGCGAGACCTGAGCCTGGGCCTTAACAACCACCCCTGCAGCACCTCTTGCCCTGTCACTGCCTCCCCACAGTCCCCATCCAGGCTAAGAGAGGAAAGCAAAGCAACCACCCAAATTTCACACAGGATCACAGAGTGTGAGGGGCTGGAAGGGAGCTGCAGAGAGCAGCCAGGCCAAGCCCCCTGCCACAGCAGGAGCACCCAGGGCAGCTCACACAGCAACACAGCCAGCTGGCTTTGCAATGGCTCCACACAAGGAGACTCCACAACCTCTCTGGGCACAGCCCTCTCACACCCTCACTGCAAAGAATTTCTTTCTCATGTCCAGTCTCAATCTAATCTGCCCTCCTCAAGCTGCAATCCACTCCCTCTCATCCTATCACTCCCAGCCCTCGGCAAAAGTCCCTCCCCAGCTTTCTTGGAGCCCCCTTCAGATCCTGGGAGGCCACAAGAAGGTCTCCTGGGAGCCTTCTCCTCTCCACACTGCACAACCCCAACTCTCTCAGTCTCTCCTCACAGCAGAGCAGCTCCAGCCCTCTGCTCATCCTCATGGCCCTTCTCTGGACACCTTCCAGCACCTCCAGACCCTTCCTGGCACAGAGGCTCCAGACCTGGACACAGAGCTGCAGCTGTGGTCTCAGCAGAGTGGAGCAGAGGGGCAGAATCCCCTCCCTGGCCCTGCTGGCCACACTTCTCTTGCTGCAGCCCAGGCTCTGCTTGGCTCTCTGGGCTGCAAGTGCTCACTGCTGGCTCCTGTTGAGCTTCTCCTCCCCCAGCACCCCCAAGGCCTTTTCTTCAGGGCTGCTCTCCAACCAGTCCCTGCCCAGCCTGTATCAGTGCCTCGGATTGCCCTGACCCAGCTGCAGGACCTTGCCCTTGGGTCTTGTTGAACCTTATGAGGCTGACTTGTGCCCAGCTCTGCAGCCTGCCCAGGTCCCTCTTCTAATCATTAAAGCAAGCTTCAAAGCATCTAAGGGCAGGGTCGTGAGCATGTGCTGCTGGGGGCAGAGCAGAAGGGCTGCCTGCACATGGGCTGGCTATGATGGCAAGCATTCCCTGCAGGCCCCATAAGCCAGGCAAGGCTCAGCAGCAGGGCAATTACCGCGATTACAACTTGCTTGTGAAAGCGAGAGCCGAGCAGAGGTACAAAGAGGTTTAAACAGCATCTGATGAATCATGTGAGAAAGGTAGAGCCAAGCTGCGAGCCAGAAACATCCTCCCTTGGCTCCCAGCCTAGGGGCTCCGTCTCACCGCGGCAGCCCTGCACAGATTATCTATCAGCAGAGCACATCAATCTCCTTTTATTTCCAAGCAGGAGGTAATCAATACCCTAAATAAGACAAAGGGGGGGGGGGGGGGGGGCGGAATGAACCAACAAAACCCAACGACAACCCAAGGCTCTCCATAGAAAATTGCTTTCTTGGTGGAAGGCAGGGAATAAATATCCCCTAATAGGTACCTGCTCGCTGTTAAATAATGAAGGCATGGGCTGGGTAATGTGAGCTGCCTCAATTAGAGCCCCATTGTGCTCCCAGATGTACCAACAGGTCCGACTGGTTCCAGCTATTCTTGTGATAATGGGGCAGGAATAAAGGGCAGGGCGACAGGAAACCACCCGAGAGGCTGAACCTGAAACCTTCCCGGAGTCCTGCCCAGAGGGCTGCGGTTGAGAAACCCCCCCGCAAAATTAATTAGATAGACCTATCTATATGGGCAGGCAGTCCTGAATGAAGAAATGCACCCGTGGAAAGCACCGACAAACTGATTCCGCATTCATTCTTCCCTTCACGGGCTCACGGAAGACATCCGGCTGGCTGGAAGAGAGCTCCAAGCTCCGAGCTCCAGCCCTCCACCCAGCACCGAACCCTGGCCCCAGGCTCCAGCTCCACACACTGCTGCAACACCCCCAGGGGTGGGGACTCCAGCACTGCCCTGGGCAGAGCACTCCAACGGCTGAGAGCCCTTCCAGGCAAGAAATACATAGGATAGGATAGGATAGGATAGGATAGGATAGGATAGGATAGGATAGGATAGGATAGGATAGGATAGGATAGGATAGGATAGGATAGGATAGGATAGGATAGGATAGACCAGGTTGGAAGAGAACTTCAAGATCATCAAGTCCAACCCATCAACTAATCCAACACCACCTAAACAACTAACCCATGGCACCAAGCACCCTATCAAGTCTCCTCCTGAACACCTCCAATGATGGTGACTCCACCACCTCCCTGGGCAGCACATCCCAATGGGCAAGCACTCTCTCTGTGTAGAACTTCTTCCTAACATCCAGTCTAAACCTCCCCTGGCACAGCTTGAGACTATGTCCTCTTGTTCTGGTGCTGGGTGCCTGGGAGAAGAGACCAACCCCCACCTGGCTACAACCTCCCTTCAGGGAGTTGCAGACAGCAAGAAGGTCTCCCCTGAGCCTCCTCTTCTCCAGGCTAAGCAACCCCAGCTCCCTCAGCCTCTCCTCACAGGGCTGTGCTCCAGACCCCTCCCCAGCTTTCTTGCCCGTCTCTGGACACCTTCCAGCAGCTCAACATCTTTCCTAAACTGAGGAGCCCAGAACTGGACACAGGACTCAAGGTGTGGCCAACCAGTGCTGAGCACAGGGCAGAAGGACTTCCCTGCTCCTGCTGGCCACACTCTTCCTGATGCAGGCCAGGATGCCCTTGGCCTTCTTGGCCACCTGGGCACACTGCTGGCTCCTGTTCAGCCTACTCTCAACCAGCAGCCCCAGGTCCCTTTCTGCCTGGCTGCTCTCAGCCACTCTGACCCCAGCCTGGAGCACTGCCTGGGGTTGTTGTGGCCAATGTGTAGAACCCGGCACTTGGATGTGTTCAATCTCCTGCCCTTGGACTCTGCCCATCTGTCCAGCCTGGCAAGGTCCCTCTGCAAATGGAGATCCTGAGATCCAGCCTGAACCTCCCCTGCTGCAGCTTGGAACCATCTCCTCTGCTCCTGTCCCTTGCCACCCAGGAGCAGAGGCTGCCCCCTCCTCACTCCAACCTCCCTTCAGGGAGCTGTAGAGAGCAATGAGGTCTCCCTCAGCCTCCTCTTCTCCAGCCTGAACACCCCCAGCTCCCTCAGCCCCTCCTCTAGCCCAGGGGCTCCAGGCCCTGCTCCAGCCTCATTGCCCTTCTCTGGACAGGCTCCAGCCCCTCAGTGTCCTCCCTGCAGTGAGGAGCCCAGAGCTGAACACAGCACTCAGCAGTGCTGAGCACAGGGTGATGGTCACCTCCTGTCCCTGCTGCCCACCCTGCTTCTGATCCAAGCCAGTGTGGCAATGCTGAAGGGCAGCAAAGGAGTGTGAGTGGTGAGGTAACTCCCTCCAGACACACACACACACACTTGCCTGCTCCCTAACACATGGCAAAGAAACTCACAGAACTTTGATTCTCCTAAGGAATCAAATGAGTCACATCGAGCCACAAATTAACAGGAGGAATACTGAAAGAGCAATCCCCTGCCTTCCATTTGCCCCCTGGCACTTGCACACACACACAATTCCAGCAGGGGATTTAAGCAGGGGTTTGCCCAAACACCAGCATCTCTCATCCCTCAGCACACCACACAGCCATGAGAGGTGGCAGCAGCCTCCCACACTGCAGGAGGGGTTTTGCAGGCCACTCAAACACTGGGTTTGAAATAAAATGGTGGAATGAATCTCCAAACCTCCTCTGATTGTGTAGCTAATGACAGAGATTACCCTGAGACCCTCCTTGCTTTCTCTTTGCATCACCACTATCATAGGATTACAGAGTGCCTCAGGCTGGAAGGGAGCTCAGAGCTCAGCTCCTCCAAGCTCCCCACCATGCCCAGGGACACCTCTCAGCTCCACTCAGCTGCTCAAGGCCTCATCCAGCCTGGCCTTCACACCCCCAGCAAGGAGGCAGCCACAGCCTCCCTGGGCAGCCTGTGCCAGACTCTCACCACCCTCACCCTCAACAACTTCTTCCTCAGCTCCACTCTGACGCTGCTCTGCCTCAGCTCCAAACCATTCCCCCTTGGCCTGGCTCCAGACCCCCTCAGCAAAAGTCTCTCTGCAGCCTTCCCGCAGGATGCCTTCAGCTCCTGGCAGGCAGCTCTGAGGTGCCCCTGGAGCCTTCTCTTCTGCAGGCTGAACACCCCCAGCTCCCTCAGCCTGTGCTCACAGCAGAGCTGCTCCAGCCCTTGCAGCATCTTGGTGGCCTCCTCTGGCCTCCCTCCAGCAGCTCTGTGTCCTTCTCCTGCTGGGGACCCCAGAGCTGGAGGCAGGATTGGAGGTGATGTCTGAGCAGAGCAGAGCCCAGGGGCAGAGTCTATGTACAGAACCATGTACAGTAGGAGATGTAAAGACTTCAACACAGCTTCAAGGATCCTGGAGGCTGTAGTGCAGCAGATCTCATACAGAACAGAAGTTAAATATGGAGCCAGGCTCTGCTGAGGGATGTGCAAGGAGAGCCCAAGGGGCACTGGGTGTCAGCTGGAGCAGAGGAGGTGCCGGGGAAGAGGAGGGAAAGCTTTTTGGCTGTGAGGGTGCTGGAGCCCTGGAGCAGGCTGCCCAGAGAGGTTGTGGAGTCTCCTTGTGTGGAGGCATTGCAAAGCCAGCTGGCTGTGTTGCTGTGTGAGCTGCCCTGGGTGCTCCTGCTCTGGCAGGGGGCTTGGCCTGGCTGCTCTCTGCAGCTCCCTTCCAACCCCTCACACTCTGAGATGCTGTGAGCCTGGGGACCTATTCCCATGTGCTGCTCAAGCTCTCACTTTGGGCTCACGTCCTGCATCCTTCACAGCCCCACATCAGCTGGCTGTGCAGGATCAGCTGTGTCCCTTCAGCACAGGGGAGGAATTGCTTTGCCCAAGCCAAAGAGAAGAGGGGAAGCCTGAAGCACCTTTTAAACCTAAACCTCCCCAAGCAGCCTGGCAGTGTGCCAGAGGTGATATGTTTAGGTGTCAGCCAAACTACTTCATCAAAACCTCACCAACATTTTAGGGGAGGACCTCAGTTTTGAGGTCCAATTACCCTCCTGAGGAACTGATATGATCACAGTCCCTGTGCCAGGTGAAATGCAGATAGGAGGCCCTGCTCTCTTGCCTGGAGGGGCTCTGTGATCTAAGCATTTCACCACCCTCTGCCAAAGCCATATGCAAAGGTAAGGTTGAGAGAGAGAGAGAGAGGGATGTAAGCAAATGCTTCCCATTTGTATATCTGAAATATTATTACCAAGTGCTGACTCCTCTCATCCAGTGCCTCTCAGCTGCACAGCTCTGGGTGGGAAACAGGGTTAAGGAGTGGCTCCAGAGGCAGGAAAATACTTCACTGACAGATCAGCTGCAGATTTCACACTGAAAGTATGCTTAGTGGAATAAAAATAGGAGAAAGAGAGAGAAAAAAACCCTACAGGCAGGGCTAGCAGGGCCAGCAGGGAGTCAGAGTGTGGAGGAGAAGCACATAAAGGCAAAGCAGAGAGGGGCGGCTGGGGCTTGAGCATGAAGAGGGGGGAAGGACAGGGAGCTGTTCAAAGCTGATGGCAGCAGGGCTCTAGAGAGGGAGGTGAAAGCAGCTCTGCTGGGAAAGAGTAGGGGGAGGTTTCAGGGAGATGAGAAAGCTCTGGGTGGGAGATGAGAGAGTGGCCAAAGCTGCTGGTGCAGACAGCATGGGAGCACAGAACCCCAGAGGGGCTCAGGCTGGAAGGGATGGAAGGGACCCAAGAGAAAAAAAGCCAACAGTGACCCAGCAGAAGAGACTCCTGTGAGTGACACACAATGAAACCAACATGGAACTATCAACAACTCATAGGATCACAGAGTGCCTCAGGCTGGAAGGGAGCTCAGAGCTCAGCTCCCCCAAGCTTCCCACCATGCCCAGGGACACCTCTCAGCTCCACTCAGCTGCTCAAGGCCTCAGCCAGCCTGGCCTTCAACACCCCCAGCAAGGAGGCAGCCACAGCCTCCCTGGGCAGCCTGGGCCACACTCTCACCACCCTCACACTCAACAACTTCTGCCTCAGCTCCACTCTGACCCTGCTCTGCCTCAGCTCCAAACCATTCCCCCTTGGCCTGGCTCCAGACCCCCTCAGCAAAAGTCTCTCTGCAGCCTTCCTGCAGGGTCTCAGCAGAACCTTTGTGCACCAATGATTCCCCACAGCAGCAGGAGTCAAAGGTGATGAGGAGTTTCCACCATGAGGCCCAGGCTGGTGAGGCACAGTCCCATCTGGGCAGGACAGGTCCCTTTGTCCTGGCCTCACTGCAAAACTACCTCCAGCTTTCCACACCAAGCTCAGGCAACCTTGGCCCCTCTCCAGCCACCATGGGGGCTTCAGTTTACAACCCTGACACCTGGGCAGCTGTGTTTGGATTTTAAGGGGACAGGAGACCATCACTGGCTGCTCTCCATTGCAGCACTGGCAAAAGCACCAAAGCTCTTCTGTTTCCCCAGGAAAGGGTTGACTTCACAGAATCATAGAATGCTAGGGGTTGGAAGGGACCTCCAGAGAGCATCAAGTCCAACTTACCTACAAAGCAGGACCACTGAGGGCAGCTCACACAGGAACACATCCAGGTGGGATCCAAAGATCTCCAGAGGAGACTCCACAACCTCTCTGGTCCCCTGGATTACATGGATCAGGACTACAAATCCTGCTCTTCCAGCTCTCCTGGAAGTGACTTGCCATGAAAAGCTGTGCCCTGAGATGTCTCCTGTACAGAATGATCCACGCCTCTAGTGCCTGTGGCAGATGTGAACCACACAGCTGGACAGCAGCAGGCACTGCTGCTGGGACTTCTGGGCAATGATCACCACAGGTTCAGGAAGGAACCTCTGGGTTCCAGGGGTCAGGTCTGGAGCCCTCAACATAGGAAGGACATGGACCTGATGGAGCAGCTCCAGAGGAAGCCATGAAGATGATCAGGGGCTGGAGATCCTCTGCTGTAATGACAGGCTGAGGGAGCTGGGGGTGTTCAGCCTGCAGAAGAGAAGGCTCCAGGCAGACCTCAGAGCAGCCTGCCAGGAGCTGGAGGAGGCTGCAGGAAGGCTGCAGAAGGGACAGGACCAGGGGCAATGGCTTCAAACTAGAGCAGAGCAGATTGAGAGTGGATGTTAGGATCAGGTTCTTTACTATTAGGGTGGTGGAACACTGCAACAGGTTGCCCAGAGAGGGAGCTGAGGCCCCATCCCTGGAGCTGTTCAAGGTGAGGCTGGACAGGGCTCTGGCAACCTGCTCTAGGGGAGGATGTCCCTGCTGAGTGCAGGGGGTTGCACTGGATGAGCTTTGGAGCTCCCTTCCAACCCAACCTATTCTGTGTGCTGGGAGCACATCTGGCAGCCTGGAAGGGAGGGAAGGAAAAGAGGAAGGGAGGAAAAGAGGAAGGGAGGAAAAGAGGGAGGGAGGAAAAGGGGAAGGAAGGGAGGAAAAGGGGAAGGAAGGGAGGAAAAGGGGAAGGATGGGAGGAAAAGGGGAAGGATGGGAGGAAAAGGGGAAGGATGGGAGGAAAAGGGGAAGGAAGGGAGGAAAAGGGGAAGGAAGGGAGGTAAGGAGGGGGGAAGGAAGGGAGGTAAGGAGGGAGGGAGGAAGAACAGAGAGAGAAACTCATTGCAGCTTTGTTCAACAAGAGACTGACTCTTCAATGAAGAGCTTAAGAGAGCAGAAGGAGAGGAAGGTGCTGAAGGGCAGGCAGGGGGAGAAGCAGGGTTGGTGAGGTACAGATCCATTTCACCCCCCCCCAAAAAAATAGGCACTTTTGACCAGGCCACGCTGCAAAACTGCCCCCAGCTGTTTAAAACTGCCTCTCAAGTCAAGAGCTGAAGAGAGCTTCAGCAAAGGGAAGGTCCAACTTCACCATCAGATGTGGAGAGCCTGAAGGAGGACACAAGGTGGTGCTTTAAGAAGGAACCTGCTACCTGCTGTGCCCATCACAGGTGCAGGGCCCAGAGCAGGAGAAGAAAAGACCTTTGGAGAGGAACAAGAGGCCAGCATCACCACCCCAAAACTTCCCCTGGGAGTGGCTTGGGTCCTTTCCCACTCCTGGCCCTGCTTCTGGAGGGAGGAAATGCTGAGCCATGGGAGCTACATCACAGCTTTCCCATCCAGGGCTGCATCCAAGGCACACCTCCACAGCCATTCCTCCAGGCTCCTCGCTCCCAGCTCATCCTTGCTCTGGATCAGCCCAGGGCACACAGTCACATTGCAGCTGAATTGGCTCCCACACATCAGATGGAGGCCCTGGAGGAGAAGGGACACTTGAGCCCCCACCCAGCCTGCCAACACAAAGCTCCCCCCTCCCTGCCTCCAGTGATGCTTTTGGGGCTGAACATCAACCAGCAGAGCCACAGCAGCCCTGCATTGCTTTGGTGCAGCTCCTCTCAGTCAAGAGGCAGCCTGACTAAGTAGCCTGAGTTAATTATGGAGCCAGGGGAATCATCTCAGTCAAATCACATTTGCTACCTTCCAGCAGGGCTGGCCCACAAGGTGGGAGGATCTTCATTCACCTAGACTGGGGGTAAACAAACACATGGTGCCTCCTCCAGCCTCGTCTCCTTCCTTGCTGGCTCTGCTCAGGGCATATCCCACGGCTCCCCAGGGGTACAACAGACAAAGCAATGCTGGAACTCCTCCCTCAGCATTTGGGAAACAAATGGGCTTACCCCTGTGGGGGCAGAGAATCACAGACTGGCTCAGCCTGGAAAGGATCTCAGAGCTCAGCTCCTCCAAGCTCCCCACTGTGCCCAGGGACACCTCTCAGCTACACTCAGCTGCTCAAGGCCTCATCCAGCCTGGTGCAGAACACCTCCAGGCAGGAGGCAGCCAAAGCCTCCCTGGGCAGCCTGTGCCAGAGGCTCACCAGCCTCACTCCAAAGAATTTCTTCCTCCTCTGCAGTCTCAATCTGCCCTCCTCAAGCTCCAATCCATTCCCTCTCATCCTATCACTCCCAGCCCTTGCCAAAGTCCCTTCCTGGCTTTCTTGTAGCCCCATTCAGGTACTGGAAGGCTGCTCTGAGGTCTCCCTGCAGCCTTCTCTTCTCCAGGCTCAACAGCCCCAACTCTCTCAGCCTGTCCCCACAGGGACAGCCCTCTGCAGCCCTCTGATCACCTTTGTGGCCTCCTCTGGACCCTCTCCAGCAGCTCCAGGTCCCTCTTCTGCTGGGGGCCCCAGAACTGGAGGCAGTGCTGCAGGTGGGGTCTGAGCAGAGCAGAGGGGCAGAATCCCCTCCCTGTGCTGCTGCTCTCCCTGCTCTGGATGCAGCTCAGCACACAGCTGCCTGCTGGGCTGCCAGGGACCACTGCTGCCTCCTGGGGAGTTTGTCACCACCTGACACCCCCAAGGCCTTCTCCTGCAGGCTGCTCTCAGCCACTCCTCACCCAGCCATGGATTTGTGTTTGGGATTGCCCTGACCCAGGTGCAGGACCTTGCCCTTGGCCCTGTTGAGCTTCATGAGGTTGGCTTGGGCTCACCTCTGAAGTTTGTCCAAGTGTCTCTGGATGGATCCCTTCACTCCAGAGTGTCAACCACTCACCAAGGGAAGGGAAGGGAAGGGAAGGGAAGGGAAGGGAAGGGAAGGGAAGGGAAGGGAAGGGAAGGGAAGGGAAGGGAAGGGAAGGGAAGGGAAGGGAAGGGAAGGGAAGGGAAGGGAAGGGAAGGGAAGGGAAGGGAAGGGAAGGGAAGGGAAGGGAAGGGAAGGGAAGGGAAGGGAAGGGAAGGGAAGGGAAGGGGGAAGAGGCAGAGAGGCAACTTGGTGGCCTCCCACTTCGCCTTGCCTAGGTTTCCTTTTCCCTAATAGGATAAATCATTTCTCTCTTGAGCCAAACAATCCTTTTAGTGTCCAGGTGCAACAGTATGCCATTCATTCTGCCAGCTGCATAAGGGGGGAAAACCCCCCAGTAACCTAACTCTTTCCATGTGCTGGGTGAAGCATCTTCTCCTCTAGCCTGGCTCATGAGATAATCTGTTCTTAATATATCCCCTCCTAAGCCTGCAGTGCTTAAGTTTTAGATCAGCATAATTTCATTCCTTGCTGTGACTCAGTGGAGGCTTGCAAGAGATGGTGGAGGTGGGGTGGGGAGGGGGAAGGAAAGGGTTTTTACAGCAGGTTAGAAAATAGGGTGTTGTATAAACCCAGCCCTTATTGAATTGAGGTGTTCAAAGCAGCTCCAGCAGAGCAAGATTGCAGTGAGCAGAGTGGAGGTGAGGAGGTCACAACTGCAAGCTGAATGCAATTCATTCCACACACCCCAGTGCAGAGAGGAAGGAAAGTGCTGCAAGGGAATCCCAGCCACCTGGGGCACAGGGAGCCTGCATGGGCATCCACCACACACACCTGCAGAGCTCCACTCCAAGGCAGCAAGCACAAGAGTGAGAAGTACAGCCTCTGGGTCTCCTCACGGAATCACTGAGTTACAAAGTGCCAGGGAGGTGGAAGGGAGCTGCAGAGAGCAGCCAGGCCAAGCCCCCTGCCAGAGCAGGAGCACCCAGGGCAGCTCACACAGCAACACAGCCAGCTGGCTTTGCAATGCCTCCACACAAGGAGACTCCACAACCTCTCTGGGCAGCCTGCTCCAGCCCTCTCACACCCTCACAGCCAAAAAGCTTTCCCTCCTCTTCTCCTGGCACCTCCTCTGCTCCAGCTGACATCCAGTGCCCCTTGGGCTGGCCTTGCACATCCCTCAGCAGAGCCTGGCTGCCTCCTCCCCACACTGCCCTGCACATCTTCAGCCCCAGCACTGAGGGCAGCCCTCAGGCTCCTCTGCTCCAAGCTCCAAGCCCCACCTGCCTCAGCCTGGCCTCACAGGGAGATCTTCCACTGCCTGCAGCAGCCTGGGGGCTCTGCCATCGACTCTCTCCAGCACTTCCCTCAGCTCCTTCTTGACCTGAGGGGCCCAGACCTGGACACAAGATTCCAGCTGTGGCCTCCCCAGGGCAGAGCAGAGGGGCAGGAGAACCTCTCTGACCTCCTGACCACAGCCCTTCTAATGCAGCCCAGGATGCCCTTCTTGGCCACCAGGGCACCTTGCTGGCTCAGGGGTATCCTTCTGCCCACCAGCACCCCCAGGTCCCATTCCCCCATGCTGCTCCCCAACCTCTGCTGCAGCAGAATACTTTCTGAAGTGAAGAACTGCATGGCTAAGAAGACCAAACTCATTCTGTGCTTAAATAAAGCATTTAGTGAATGAGAAAGAAAAGGGGAAGTGTGCAGGAAAAGAAAAGGGCTGTGCCTGAGTGGCCCACCTCTGTCTGAATCCACAGCAAAGCCCAAGCCACAGTGGAGATCAGTTTCGAAATGAAACCCTGATGGCACATTAGGAGTGCAGAGGTGAAGCAACCACATAGTGCAGTGGAAGTAAACAGGTATGGAGATGAAAGCCAATGCAAAGGGCAAGATAAGGCATCTGCAGGCTGCCTGGGGGAAGCAGGGTGTGAGATCACACTGAGAGTGTAGCTGTCTGGATGCAGAGAAACCAAGTGAAGCATTCCTGCAGGCAGGATGGCCATGAGATCGTTCAGGAGAGACCAAACCCTCAGTGCCCAGCTGCTCCCTGCTCCCAGCTCACCTCAGATTAACATAGATGTGGGCAAGGGAAGGTGCCATGAGGGCAGAGCTCATCTGCAGTGCTTTGAAAACAGAGGGGAGGCAGATGGGGAGAGCAGGAGAGAGAGAGCAAGAGCAGGACACAGCTAAGTCACCAAACCACCCACACTGCTCCCTATGCAAACCCAAACTCCACCAGCAACTGTTTTGACCAGGGACTTGACTTTGAACCCCCACACTTATATAAACAGAATACCAGGATGGGTTGCAAGAGAGCTCCAAGTTCATCCAGTCCATCCCTTGACCCAGCACCAAACCATGTCCCCCAGCACCAGCTCCACACACTGCTGCAACACCCCCAGGGATGGTGACTCCAGCACAGCCCTGGGTAGAGCACTCCAATGGCTGAGAGCCCTTCCAGGGAAGAAATATTTCCTAACACCCAGCCTGAACCTCCCCTGCTCAACAGTCACCCAAGATCAAAGCAAATGTAGAAAGGGGAGACTGGAGAAGGAAGTTTTTCCTCCTTTTTGCCCTGGGCAAAAAGGTTCTTCTCCATTACTCCACAGCTCCTTCTGCATGGAGATTTCTCTCCCTTATTCATGGAATCATAGACTCATGGAATGGTTTGGGTTGGACTTCAGAGAAGGGCTGGGAGTGATAGGATGACAGGGAATGAATTGAAGCTTGAGGAGGGCAGATTGAGACTGGAGAGGAGGAAGAAATTCTTCCCAGTGAGGCTGGGGAGACTCTGGCACAGGTTGCCCAGGGAGGCTGTGGCTGCTTCCTCCCTGGAGGTGTTCAAGGCCAGGCTGGGTGAGGCCTTGAGCAAGCTGGGCTGGTGGGAGGTGTCCCTGCCCATGGCAGAGGGGTTGGAACTGGATGATCTTCAAGGTCCCTTCCAACCTCAACCATTCCCTGGCTCTATGAGTATCTATTACAGTTCACTACTATGCTCCATGAGAAGACAGAATGCTAATGAGCCAAGAAAAGAGGGAAGGCATAAACAAGTGTTAGAACACCAGCCCCCAAGCTAACTTAGCTAAGGTTCCTGCACTTGGTGGGATGGAGGAATGGATTGAAGCTTGAGCAGGGCAGATTGAGACTGGAGAGGAGGAAGACATTCTTCCCAGTGAGGCTGGGGAGACTCTGGCTGCTGGGCAGCTTTGAAGCTAATGATGGCAGGGCAGAGAAGGGAAACCTGACAGATGGTGCACAGTACCCTCCAGGACACATCCTGCAAACAAGGTTTTGACAAGGTCCAGCCCCAGAGATGCCTAATGGAGGTGAGCAGAAAGTTATGGATTGCACAGGAAGAGGTGGAAACTTGCTGTGGAGAACACCAGGCACTGTGGGGGAAAAGGGTGCTGAATGGAGGGGACAGGTTTGCAAGGGTTACCCCACCTGCCCCACACACTTCTGATGTGCCAGCACCTTCAGACAAAAAGTGCCCTCAGGACCTCATGACACCACCTTTGGCCAGGGATCCTACATCACTGACAGGCTGAGGGAGCCTGCAGAAGAGAAGGCTCCAGGCAGACCTCACAGCAGCCTGCCAGCACCTGAAGGGGCTACAAGAAGGCTGCAGAGGGACTGTGCCCAAAGGCCTGCAGGGACAGCACCAGGGGCAAGGGTTTGAAAGGAGAGCAGAGCAGATGGAGATTGGCTGTGAGGAACAAGTTCTGCCCCAGGAGGCTGCTGCAACACTGCACCAGGTTGCCCAGGGAGGGAGCTGAGGCTCCATGGCTGGAGCTGTTGAAGGGGAGGCTGGAGAAGGCTGTGAGCAAGCTGCTGTGGTGGAGGATGTCCCTGCTGGGTGCAGGGGGTTGGACTGGAGGAGCTTTGGAGCTCCCTTCCAGCCCAAAGCATTCCATGATTCCATGGCAGTGATGAGCAAAGGCCTTCAGAGTCCCTTTTGATTGCCAGCACAGAGTTTGTGCTTTCACTCAGATGTCCAAGAGCCTCTTCACACAGGGCTGTGGCTTTCATGTGAGGAAACAAATCTGGGCTGAGCACAGTCAGTGCAGAAGAATTTGGTTCACTCAGCAAACAGAGCTCAACACAAAAGGCACCAAATCAATGACTCCCTGAGACAGGAATCAGGCCAAGCTCTGTCTGCTAAGTACCACAATGAATGACAGGACACTTTGCAGAGGTTGAAGGATTTTAAGGGTTGTAGTGGGGGGAAAACCATAATTAAAGCCACCAATATATGGCAGAACATCAGAGAAACAGGGGTGGGGGGAAGAAAAGAAAGAGCAAAGGAGGAAAGTCATAGGGGGTGGGAAAGGAAAGAGATGGGGGGAAAGGAAAGAGATGGGGGGAAAGGAAAGAGATGGGGGGAAAGGAAAGAGATGGGGGGAAAGGAAAGAGATGGGGGAAAGGAAAGATGGGGAAAAGGAAAGATGGGGGAAAGGAAAGAGA
This sequence comes from Melanerpes formicivorus, assembly GCF_026170545.1. NCBI lineage: Eukaryota > Metazoa > Chordata > Aves > Piciformes > Picidae > Melanerpes > Melanerpes formicivorus. The sequence continues at coordinate 628,649 of NW_027142518.1, read as the reverse complement.
TGGGGGAAAGGAAAGAGATGGGGGGGAAGCAAGAAATGGGGAGAAGAAAGTAAGAAAAGGGGGGAAGAAAGAAATAGGGGGGGAGAAAGAAATGAGGGGGAGAAAGAAATGGGGGGAGAAAGAAATTAGGGGGGAAGAAAGAAATGGGGAATAAAGAAAAATGGTGGGGAAGAAAGAAATGGGGGGAATAAAGAATGAAATGGGGAGAAAAGAAAGGGGGGAGAAAAGAAAGAGGGGGAGAAAAGAAAGAGATGGGGAGAAAAGAGAGATGGGGAGAAGAGAGAGATGGGGAGAAGAGAGAGATGGGGGAGAAGAGAGAGATGGGGAGATATAAATGGGGGGAAATAAAGGAAGAAATGTGGGAGAACAGAAAGAAATGGGGGAGAAAAGAAAGAGATGAGGGAAAGAAATGGGGGGAGATAAAGAAAGAAATAGGGGGGAAAGAAAGAAATGGGGGAAAAAAGAAAGAAATGGGGGAGAGAAGAAAGAAATGGGGAGAAAGATATGAGGAGAGGAGGGAAGGTCAGAAATAGGACAGAGCCTTGTGTTGGTAGAGACCCAGCAGTGCTAACTAGAACTCCACACCTTGCTCTGGAGATGCAGGCTCCACAGATGCTCTCCATTAGTGCCTGCAGCACCGGCAGAATGTTGCTGCCTCAGAGGCTGCAAGAGCAGGGCAACAAAAAGTGAAACCAGACCCTGGCTCTTAGCAGGCCCTAAATGATGAGGTGGATGAAGCCAGGGCCATGCTGTGCTCATTCTCACTGGAAAAGAGAAGACTTTGATGTGACCCAGCAGAAGATTGCCACAATCATGCGAGAAGGCGATCAAGGCAACCTCTCCCAAGCTGAGAGGGAGAAGCAGGGGGTGGGGAGGGGGAGGAAGGGATGGCAAACCAGGCTGCAAACATCTCACATATCATAACTGGGAGTGAAGAGGGGAAGCTGTCAGGGAGCACTGCCTCAGCTGAAGGGTAAGGAACATGTGGAAGGAGTTAGGAGGAGAGGCAGCTGAAACAAAGGCTGCACAGCAGCTCAGAAGACACCTGGGCTTGTTTCAAGAGGAGAGAGGGGGCTGAGGCTTTCTGAGAGAGCCAAAAGGTTGATGCTGTAAATGGGGAGCTGTGCTGAGCCACATCAGGGGGCCTCAAGCCATGCACACTGCCTCACTCTGCAAAACAAAAGTGAAGAGAAAGAGCTCCACGTGCAGACCTTCCCCACTGAGCTTCTGAGCTTTGGAGCACAGCCCTGTGAGCTGGGGTTGCTTAGCCTGGGGAAGAGGAGGCTCAGGGGAGACCTTATTGCTCTTTACAACTACCTGAAGGGGGTTGTAGCCAGGAGGGAGTTGGTCTCCCAGCCAAGCAGCACCAGAACAGGAGGACACAGTCTCAAGCTGCACCAGGGGAGGTTTAGGTTGGAGGTGAGGAAGAAATTCTTCCCAGCAAGAGAGATTGGCCATTGGGATGCGCTGCCCAGGGAGGTGGTGGAGTCACCATCCCTGGAGGTGTTTAGGAAGAGCCTGGCTAAGGCACTTGGTGCTATGGTTTAGTTGATTAGATGGTGCTGAGTGATAGGTTGGACTGGATGATCTCATGGTCTGGTCTATTCTATTCTATTCTATTCTATTCTATTCTATTCTATTCTATTCTATTCTATTCTATTCACCAAACCACTGCAGCTGAGAAGAGTTCTTTGCCCAAACACCTCTAGGCTACAAATAGCTAATGGCTGTAAGGAGTCAGAAATGAGCTTCAGCACAGGGGAAAGGGACCTGGTGGTCAGAAGGATGCCCCTGAGCCAGCAATGTGCCCTGGTGGCCAAGAAGGCCAAGGGCATCCTGGGCTGCATTAGAAGGGCTGTGGTCAGGAGGTCAGAGAGGTTCTCCTGCCCCTCTGCTCTGCCCTGGGAAGGCCACAGCTGGCATCTTGTGTCCAGGTCTGGGCCCCTCAGGTCAAGAAGGAGCTGAGGGAAGTGCTGGAGAGAGTCGATGGCAGAGCCCCCAGGCTGCTGCAGGCAGTGGAAGATCTCCCTGTGAGGCCAGGCTGAGGCAGCTGGGGCTTGGAGCTTGGAGCAGAGGAGCCTGAGGGCTGCCCTCAGTGCTGGGGCTGAAGCTGTGCAGGGCAGTGTGGGGAGGAGGCAGCCAGGCTCTGCTGAGGGATGTGCAAGGAGAGCCCAAGGGGCACTGGGTGTCAGCTGGAGCAGAGGAGGTGCCAGGGAAGAGGAGGGAAAGTTTTTTGGCTGTGAGGGTGTGAGAGGGCTGGAGCAGGCTGCTCAGAGAGGTTGTGGAGTCTCCTTGTGTGGAGGCATTGCAAAGCCAGCTGGCTGTGTTGCTGTGTGAGCTGCCCTGGGTGCTCCTGCTGTGGCAGGGGGCTTGGCCTGGCTGCTCTCTGCAGCTCCCTTCCAACCCCCTACATCCTGTGATGCTGTGTGATGCTCTCACCACAGTTCCCGTCACTCACAACTGCTCCTTTCCAGACAGGATAAAGGATCACCACAGAGACATCTCTACAGACATAGCTCCAGACTAGGAACCTACTTTGGAAACAGCCAGGAGGCTCAGAGGTTATTGTCCCACACTGGCACAGCAACTGGCAGAGAAAAAAATCATCTACTCCCCGTGGCAGAAGCACATGGAACCAGCTGGCTCTGACAGAAACAGGAGCAGGCAAGGGCCCTGCTGGAAGGCAGCATGGGGCTGGGAGGCTTGGAGGCTTCCCCTTCCCACTGCTCTTGAAATCATTTATTCCCAGAACAGTGCAGCAGGCTTCACCAGGACATTTTCCCCTCCAAAGCAGCCTCCACAGCTTTATTAATACGGGAAATATAGCTTGGGTGAATGAATACCCCCCCAGAGCTCTGGGGAGGTGGAAAGAGTCCTGGTTATAATGAACTGTCAGCACCCAATACTCTTTTTGCTTCCCTACAGTAAGTGTCTGTAAAAAGGCTTTGACTTCCTTGTAAAGCAAATAAAAATGAAGCAGAGAAAAAGAGTCTGCACATTCTTGCTAGCCAAGGACCACAGGGAGAGCCAAAAACCTTATCAAAGCTTAAAGGAAGAGGAAAAAAAAGAAGTTAAACCTCCCAAACAAACCAACAGAACCCAAGACAGATCACAGTAGAATCACAGAATCAACCAGCTTGGAAGAGACCTCAGAGATCACCAAGTCCAACCTATTACCTAATACCTAACACCTCCTGACAATAAAACCATGGCTCCAAGTGCCACATCCAAGCCTTCCTTGAACACCTCCAGGGATGGTGACTCCACCACCTCCCTGGGCAGCACATTCCAATGGCAAACAACTCTCTCTGGGAAGAACTTTCTCCTCACCTCCAGCCTGAACCTCCCCTGGCACAGCTTGAGACTGTGTCCTCTTGTTCTGGTGCTGGCTGCCTGGCAGAAGAGACCAACCCCCACCTGGCTACAACCTCCCTTCAGGGAGTTGGAGACAGCAGGAAGGTCTCCCCTGAGCCTCCTCTTCTCCAGGCTAAGCAACCCCAGCTCCCTCAGCCTCTCCTCACAGGGCTGTGCTCCAGACCCCTCCCCAGCTTTGTTGCCCTTCTCTGGACACCTTCCAGCAGCTCAACATCTTTCCTAAACTGAGGAGCCCAGAACTGGACACAGGACTCAAGGTGTGGCCTGACCAGTGCTGAGCACAGGGCACAATGACTTCCCTGCTCCTGCTGGCCACACTCTTCCTGATGCAGGCCAGGATGCCCTTGGCCTTCTTGGCCCCCTGGGCACACTGCTGGCTCATGTTCAGCCTACTCTCAACCAGTACCCCCAGGTCCCTTTCTGCCTGGCTGCTCTCCAGCCTCTCTGACCCCAGCCTGGCTCAGCTTAGCCTGCAGTGGCACTGTACCCACATCCCTTACCCTTCCCACTTCATAGAATCATAGAATCAATAAGGTTGGAAAAGACCTCAAAGATCATCAAGTCCAACCTGTCTTCCTTCTAAGCTTTTGGAGGGCTTGGCTGTGCTACCCACTTGCCATTCCACCCAGATCACCTCATCCCATGACAGAAATGGTCCAGCTGGCCATGCAGGTATCTGCATGCAGCTGAGCCCTGTACTCTCAAGCTCAGCTGCAGTGCTCCCCTTGCACACATCCTGTCCTGTTACACAGCCATGTCTTAGGGAAGGGATTTCCAGCTCCCCCCTGAGAAACCCATTTAGCCTCATAGCAGCTGAATGAATTCTTGTCACCTCAGCCCACACTAATTCCACTCAGGCCAAGGCCCCACTTAAGAATCACTAAGGCAAAATCCAAAGGCCTCCACCACCAAGCTGCCTCCAGATTTCTCCCCTGTTGGCAGCATCCCTCTTGTGCCATCCTTTGGACCAGCTCTTCCTGATCCAAAGGAGCTGCTGAACGACTGAGGAGAAGGCTAGCCCAGAAAACAAGAGCCTGATTCTGCTGCCTGGAGTGACCCAAGTGGCCCAAGGAGAGGCACAGCTCACACAATTTGTGCTGTCAATAGGTTCATTCAAGGGGAAGCTTGACAAGCCACAGGGACAATGTCTAGGGAACAAGGAAGCCTTAGTGTCCCCCTCCTCCCCTCTTTCCCCCACTTGGGCCAGCCCTGCTCAGGGTGTCTGGTGGTGGCAATTAGCTTCCCCAGCTGCAGTGCACACACTCAGAGGAGGAGCAGGCACTACACAAGCACCATGGGAGCAGCTCTCCCAGCCCTTTAGGCTCCAGTGCCTTGGGGTAGTACAAATGAGCAGGACAGACCCAGCTGGGGGGAAGTGCCGAGGCAAACCAGCTTACCCCAAAGCCCAGGCTAAAGACATGGCTTGGCCAGGGCTGGGACACCAGCCTCCACCTCCAGTGTCATTGACACAACAGGATTGTCCTCCCAGGAAGAAGAGACAAGGATTCTATGGGCCACTGGCACCACCTCCCCTCACAAAGCTCATCCCATCTGTGTCACAGAATCACAGAATCAACCAGGTTGGAAGAGACCTCAAAGATCATCAAGTCCAAGCTGTCACCACAGACTTCATGGCTAAACCATGGCTCCAAGTGCCACATCCAATCCCCTCTTGAACACTTCCAGGGATGGGGACTCCACCACCTCCCTGGGCAGCACATTCCAATGGCAAACAACTCTCTCTGGGAAGAATTTTCTCCTCACCTCCAGCCTAAACCTCCCCTGGCACAGCTTGAGACTGTGTCCTCTTGTTCTGGTGCTGGCTGCCTGGCAGAAGAGACCAACCCCCACCTGGCTACAACCTCCCTTCAGGGAGTTGTAAACAGCAAGAAGGTGTCCCCTGAGCCTCCTCTTCTCCAGGCTAAGCAACCCCAGCTCCCTCAGCCTCTCCTCACAGGGCTGTGCTCCAGACCCCTCCCCAGCTTTCTTGCCCTTCTCTGGACACCTTCCAGCAGCTCAACATCTTTCCTAAACTGAGGGGCCCAGAACTGGACACAGGACTCAAGGTGTGGCCTCAGCAGTGCTGAGCACAGGGCACAATGACCTCCCTGCTCCTGCTGGCCACACTCTTCCTGATGCAGGCCAGGATGCCCTTGGCCTTCTTGGCCACCTGGGCACACTGCTGGCTCATGTTTAGGCAGCTGGCAATCAGCACCCCCAGGTCCCTTTCTGCCTGGCTGCTCTCCAGCCACTCTGACCCCAGCCTGTAGCTCTGCCTGGGGTTGTTGTGGCCAATGTGCAGCACCAGGCACTTGGACTTGTTGAATGCCATCCTGTTGGACTCTGCCCATCTGTCCAGCCTGGCAAGGTCCCTCTGCAGAGCCCTTCTGCCCTCTAACTGACCAACATCTGCTCCCAACTTGGTGTCATCTGCAAATTTGCTGATGACTGACTCAATCCCCTCATCCAGATTGAGGTCATCCCCCACCTCAGCTCCTCACCCAGCTCCAAGCTGGCACCAGGGGCCCTGGGTTGGCGTCAGTGGCACCCCAGCACCTCAGTGAGCCGGGGCCGGTCTCCAAACCACGCTCAGGCAAACGCTCCAGGGTTAATGCAGAGCCACATTCACATCCTTGCCTTGCTCAGGCCTCCCCAGGCTTGCTCCAAACCTGAGCTCCTGTGGAAGGCATCAGGCTTTGGGGTGGAGGTGTTGCTCATGCCCTGGGCCAGCAGTCAGAGCTTTAGCTTTGCAGTTCAAACCTCTAGGGGTGGGAGATTTCCCCACCTATCTGCTTCCCTCCCAAAGTGCTCTCTAACGACTTCTGCAAAGCCTGCAGAGTGCAAGGTCTCCTCCCTGGGGGCAGGCTCAACACTCAGAGAAGTCAGAGCTCTTCACCTGCTCTCCAGCACCTGTAGCCTGTGGGAGCTGCCTGCACTCCACAGGTCTGTGGGGTGATGGGAGCCCAGCTGGGAGTGGGGCAGCTGAAGATGAAGCACTGGAGAGACACAGACCTGCTGCCTGCTGTGAGAAGCAGGTCAAGACCCACCCATCCCACCCTGCACATCAAGGCTTTCAAGGCCAACCTTCTGGGCAGACCTTCACATCTGAAGGGGGCTACAAGAAAGCTGGGGAGGGACTTTTCAGGGTGTCAGGGAGTGACAGGACTGGGAGGGATGGAGCAAAACTAGAAGTGGGGAGATTGAGCTTGGATGTGAGGAAGAAGTTGTTGGCCATGAGGGTGGTGAGAGCCTGGCAGAGGTTGCCCAGGGAGGTGGTGGAAGCCTCCTGCCTGGAGGTGTTTGCAGCCAGGCTGGTTGTGGCTGTGAGCAACCTGCTGTAGTGTGAGGTGTCCCTGGCCATGGCAGGGGGGTTGGGACTGGATGAGCCTTGAGGTCCCTTCCAGCCCTGACAATTCTGTGATTTCCAAGGCTTTAACAGCAGCATAACAGAAGCAGAAGGAGGGGTTAGAAAGGAGGACAGAAGAAAATCCCCAAACAAAAGCAGTAAGTGATCTTTTGTTTACACCAGGAGGAACAATGAGGAGACTGGAGGGGAGGATCCAGCCTGAGTGCTGGCAGGGAGGGGGATGACCTCCCCTGGTACCACCCACCCCTGTCCAATGAATCCACAAGGAGCCCCAGTTAAATGAAGCCCTGAAGTTAAATGAAAAGCTCTAAACCACCCTGTAGGAAACAACACACAGAGCCCTGGCACTGTTCCCTGCTTGGTGTGGAGGCAAACTCTTGCTCTGGGAGCCAAAGGCATTTGACTGTCTCTGAATCTTCACTTGGCAGTAATGGACAGGAATGATGTTTCCCTTTTGGGGTGATTTTACTTGGAACAGATGTCAGCACCTGAAAATAAACCTAAACCATACACAGGAGGAAGATGGACCTGATGGAGGAGGTCCAGAGGAGACCATGAAGATGATCAGGGGGATGGAGAACCTCTGCTGTGAGGCCAGGCTGAGGGAGCTGGGGTTCTGCAGCCTGCAGAAGAGAAGGCTCCAGGTAGACCTCACAGCAGCCTGCCAGGACCTGAAGGGGCTCCAAGAAGGCTGCAGAGGGACTGTGCCCAAAGGCCTGCAGGGACAGCACCAGGGGCAAGGGTTTGAAAGGAGAGCAGAGCAGATGGAGATTGGCTGTGAGGAACAAGTTCTGCCCCAGGAGGCTGCTGCAACACTGCAACAGGTTGCCCAGGGAGGGAGCTGAGGCTCCATGGCTGGAGCTGTTGAAGGTGAGGCTGGAGAAGGCTGTGAGCAAGCTGCTGTGGTGGAGGATGTCCCTGCTGAGTGCAGGGGGTTGGACTGGATGCCCTTTGGAGCTCCCTTCCAATCCAAACCCTTCTATGATTCCATGTTTATGACACTCAAGAGCTCCACAGGCATTCAGCAGCTTCATGCAGTGCAAGAGGGCAGTGAACACTTTGCACTCTGCTGTGGTCCAGCCACTTTAAACTCCATCACCAGCTGCCCTCCTGCTGAGGCTTCTGCCTCTGAAGTGATGAAGCTTTAAAGCAAGTCTTGCTGGTGCAGGAGACAAGACAAACAGAAATGAAAGAACCCCCCCAAATCCATCTTGTTCCACTTGTCAGACACTGGTCCACTGCTTCATTTCATAACCATTAGGTTGCCACAACAAAAAAGCCACGGCCCAGTGAAATGAAGAAAAGGAGGGAGGCAGTGAATGCCAAAGGTCTCAAAGAGATCAATTAAAGACCTGCCTGGGGCAGGCTGCACTAAGGCTCTGCACAGTTCCCCTGATCTGCCTCTTGAACCTTGTGTTTTGGTAGCCACCTAACTTAATCTGCCCAGCATGAGAGTCAGCAGTGAATCTGATTCTTGAAGCCATCATCAGCCTGTGTCAGGAGGGAGGGAAAAAAAAACCCCAACAAAACAACCAAGCAACATCAGCAGTATTTACACTGGCCATAAATCCTAATATCAGGAAGACAACACAGCAGTGGCACAAGGGAGAATGAATGAATGAACAGCAGGTTTGATCCCCTCATCCTCAGCCACAAGAGGAGAGGCTTACAGCTCATCCCAGGTACCACTGGAGGCTTGTAAAGCAATTCCCTCTGCTCCCTGAGTGCCCTCAATGCTTCTTTGCACAGAGATCCAGCTCCACCAGCCTTTGTGACATGCCTATGCTGCCAGCCAGACCTGGACAGGCTGCAAACTTGGGTGGAGAGAAATGGAATGAAACCAACAAGGCCAAGGGTAGAGTCTGGCATGTGGGAAAGAGCAACCCCATGGAGCAGGATGGGTTGGGGACTGAGCTGCTGGAGAGCAGCACAGGGGAAAGGGACCTGGGGGTACTGGTGGGCAGGAGAATGCCCCTGAGCCAGCAATGTGCCCTGGTGGCCAAGAAGGCCAAGGGCATCCTGGGCTGGATCAGAAGGGCTGTGGTCAGGAGATCAGAGAGGTTCTCCTGCCCCTCTGCTCTGCCCTGGGGAGGCCACAGCTGCAATCTTGTGTCCAGGTCTGGGCCCCTCAGCTCAAGAAGGAGTTGAGGGAAGTGCTGGAGAGAGTCGATGGCAGAGCCCCCAAGCTGCTGCAGGCAGTGGAAGATCTCCCTGTGAGGCCAGGCTGAGGCAGCTGGGGCTTGGAGCAGAGGAGCCTGAGGGCTGCCCTCAGTGCTGGGGCTGAAGGTGTGCAGGTTGCCCAGGGAGGCTGTGGCTGCCTCCTCCCTGGAGGTGATCCAGGCCAGGCTGGATGAGGCCTTGAACAAGCTGGGCTGGTGGGAGGTGTCCCTGCCCATGGCAGGGGGGTTGGAACTGGATGATCCTGAAGGTCCCTTCCAACCCAACCCATTCTCTGAAGCTGTTTCACCTTTCTTCCCTCTCTCCTGTACACCTTTCTCACTCCTGCAAGCAGCAGTGGGGGTGTCCCTGCTTGGGCACATCCAGGTGCCCAGGGATTCCACTCTTATCTCCACACAACAGAGAGGCAGGGAAGGGGAGGAGCAGCAGGAGTGCCCAAGCTTGCCTTCCCCTCTTCCAAATGTCAGCACTCTCTCTGAATCCCTGAATCACTCCAGCAGCTTGTTAAGTAGATGTCCCAGAGAGCTGCTCCCATTCTCCCATCAGTTTAACAGCACCAGTGGGTTGGGGGTTCCTTGGAGCACAATTTCTTTTTGAATGAACAAATGCTCCCTGGATTCAAACCTGACCCTTTTGGGCTCCACAAGGCATCCTGTGAGGCTGTTGATAACAAAAGAAACCCCATGGTTAGGAGGGATTTTCATAGAATCACCAAGGTTGGAAGAGACCTCAAAGATCATCAAGTCCAACCTGTCACCCAGCACCTCATGACTACTAAACCATGGCTCCAAGTGCCACATCCAATCCCCTCTTGAACACCTCCAGGGATGGGGACTCCACCACCTCCCTGGGCAGCACATCCCAATGGCAAACAACTCTCTCTGGGAAGAATTTTCTCCTCACCTCCAGCCTAAACCTCCCCTGGCACAGCTTGAGACTGTGTCCTCTTGTTCTGGTGCTGGCTGCCTGGCAGAAGAGACCAACCCCCACCTGGCTACAACCTCCCTTCAGGGAGTTGCAGACAGCAAGAAGGTCTCCCCTGAGCCTCCTCTTCTCCAGGCTAAGCAACCCCAGCTCCCTCAGCCTCTCCTCACAGGGCTGTGCTCCAGACCCCTCCCCAGCTTTGTTGCCCTTCTCTGGACACCTTCCAGCAGCTCAACATCTTTCCTAAACTGAGGAGCCCAGAACTGGACACAGGACTCAAGGTGTGGCCTGACCAGTGCTGAGCACAGGGCACAATGACTTCCCTGCTCCTGCTGGCCACACTCTTCCTGATGCAGGCCAGGATGCCCTTGGCCTTCTTGGCCACCTGGGCACACTGCTGTCTGTGCATTTTCACACTGCAATATGTTTTTAAGCTCCCCTCCAGCTTTGCTGTCTCATTTCTTTGCCATATCACAGCATCCCCTCCATTTGGTCTTGCCATCTGCAGACAGACTGACATTCCCCTGACAGATACTCTTCACAGGCTAAGCCCAGACACCAGCAGAAGCAGAAGCTCTCAGTCTTGATGACAACAACAAATAAATAATGCACACTTTGAACCTTCAAAGCAGGGCCTATAAATATCAGGTTGTTTCCACAACGTCCCTGCAAGTGCTGAGGTAAATAGCTTCACCACTTCACCAGACATCAGCTCTGATTCAGGAGCAGATTAAGCTCCATCTGAATCAATTTGTGCATTACCCACACAAGGCACTGAATCACAGAAGGGCTCAGGGTGGAAGGGAGCTCAGAGCTCAGCTCCTACAAGCTTCCCACCATGCCCAGGGACACCTCTCAGCTCCACTCAGCTGCTCAGGGCCTCAGCCAGCCTGGCCTTCAACACCCCCAGCAAGGAGGCAGCCACAGCCTCCCTGGGCAGCCTGGGCCAGACTCTCACCACCCTCACACTCAACAACTTCTGCCTCAGCTCCACTCTGACCCTGCTCTGCCTCAGCTCCAAACCATTCCCCCTTGGCCTGGCTCCAGCCCCCCTCAGCAAAAGTCTCTCTGCAGCCTTCCTGCAGGATGCCTTCAGCTCCTGGCAGGCAGCTCTGAGGTGCCCCTGGAGCCCCACTCTAAAGAATTTCTTCCTCCTCTCCAGTCTCAATCTGCCCTCCTCAAGCTTCAATCCATTTCCTCTCATCCTATCACTCCCAGCCCCTGGAAAAAGTCCCTTCTCAGCTCTCCTTTAGCTCCCTCCAGCTCCTGGCAGGCAGCTCTGAGGTGCCCCTGGAGCCTTCTCTTCTGCAGGCTGAACACCCCCAGCTCCCTCAGCCTGTGCTCACAGCAGAGCTGCTCCATACCTTCTGACACATGATCTCTCTACACCAGACCATTAAAACCATACTCCACCCCTCCAAAAGCCAAGCTGGAGCCAGCTTGTTCCCATTTGAGGAGAAAGCCAGGAAGCATTCACTTAGCAGAACCACTCCAGAGCACTGCCAGGCTCTGCTACCCTTTCCTCTGGCTACTGACAGCTTCTGCTTCCCCACAAGCACAGAAGGGGACAGGAGGTACTGCTGCCTGCCTTCTCCTGGTGCCCTCTTTCCTGTAGGACACAAGGCTGGAGTAGGAGCTGCACCATCTCTGTGGCACCTGCATCAAACCTCTGCTGCCATCCACCCCCACCCAGGGACAGCACAGAATTCCTGCAGGCAGGAACCTGCCCTGGGCACAGCATTAAATATAGAAAGGGGGAGAAAAAAGGGGGGGGTTGGGTGGTGGTTGTGGTCAAACACTGGTACAGCTCATCTGGAGAGCTTGTGGAGTCTCCATTCTTCAAGACACTTAAAACCCAACCGGGATGTGTCCTAAGCTGCATCAAGGAGGTGGTGGAGTCCCCATCCCTGGAGGTGTTCAAAACAGGAGTGGATGTGGCACTTGGAGCCATGGTTTAGTTGTCAGAAGGTGGTAACAGGTTGGACTTGATGATCTCTGAGGTCTTGTCCAACCTGGTTGATTCTGTGATTCTGTAAGGAATGTGGGCAGCAGGGCAGGAGAGGGGATTCTGACCCTGGGCTCTGCTCTGCTGAGACCCCACCTCCAATCCTGCCTCCAGCTCTGGGGTCCCCAGCAGGAGAATCACAGAATCACAGTACCACCAAGGTTGGAACAGACCTCAAAGATCATCAAGTCCAACCTGTCACCACAGACCTCATGACTAAACCATGGCACCAAGTGCCACATCCAATCCCCTCTTGAACACCTGCAGGGATGGTGCCTCTGGGCAGCCCAGAGAAGGACACAGAGCTGCTGGAGGGAGGCCAGAGGAGGCCACAAAGATGCTCCAAGGGCTGGAGCAGCTCTGCTGTGAGCACAGGCTGAGGGAGCTGGGGGTGTTCAGCCTGCAGAAGAGAAGGCTCCAGGGGCACCTCAGAGCTGCCTGCCAGGAGCTGAAGGCATCCTGCAGGAAGGCTGCAGAGAGACTTTTGCTGAGGGGGTCTGGAGCCAGGCCAAGGGGGAATGGTTTGGAGCTGAGGCAGAGCAGGGTCAGAGTGGAGCTGAGGCAGAAGTTGTTGAGGGTGAGGGTGGTGAGAGTCTGGCCCAGGCTGCCCAGGGAGGCTGTGGCTGCCTCCTTGCTGGGGGTGTTGAAGGCCAGGCTGGCTGAGGCCTTGAGCAGCTGAGTGGAGCTGAGAGGTGTCCCTGGGCATGGTGGGGAGCTTGGAGGAGATGAGCTCTGAGCTCCCTTCCAGGCTGAGCCATTCCATGATTCCCTGAGGCTCTGAAGAACGTGAGGAGGGCTTGGGCTGGATACCCTCCAGAGATGCCTCCTTGCCTCAAGCCTTCTGTGTCCTTTGTGTTGCAGAGCCTGAGAGCCCTCACTTGGCCTCCTCCATCCTCATGCAACGCAAACAGCAGCGTTGGAGGCTGCCAAAGCAGTTCACTGCCATTTGCTTTGCTGTGGGTAGAGCTTAGCAATGCCATGCCCCTGGCTAGAGATGTCAGCAGCTAGTTCCCCAGCTCCTGCAACGAACACTCCAGGCAGCCAGAGACATGAAAGGAAGACCACAGAAGGAGGAGCAAATCCAGACATCTGATTCCAATAGAGTGTGCAAGGAGCAGAGAGGCTGTTCCCTGGAAGCCTTTCAGCTCTGAAAGAGAACTCACTGTCTGTTCCCCAACAAAAGGCTGGGATTGAGTATCAAACTTGGCTCTTTTTTTTTGGGGGGGGGTTAGTTTGGGTTTTTTTTTCCCTCCTCCTTTTTTTCTTCCTGTTCAACAGCCACCAGTCAGACTTTGTAGCATCTTTCTCCCACAGTTTCCCTCCACAGGTAGAAAAAACTGCCTGCCCCATTACATCTTTGGTGATTTCACATCCCATTGATCATTCTGCCTGGCCAGCCAGCAGAGCAGCAGCAAAGCAGCAAACAAACCAAGATAAGGGAAGATTATTCTGCTCTTGGTTGTTTTTTTTGCCCTGGAAAGCTGCAGCCCTGAGCTGCCTCTCTGGTATATTCCCTTTCCTTTCCGCCCTGCCCCCCCCCCCCCCCTTCCCATATTTCAGAATCATAAGAATTGTTATGGTTGGAAGGCATCTCAAACATCATCCAGTTCCAACTCTGAGGAGACCTTCTTGTGGCCTTCCAGTATCTGAAAGGGGCTGCAAGAAAGCTGGGGAGGGACTTTTGAGGGGGTCAGGGAGTGATAGGGATGGAGGGGGAGGCGTGGGGGTGGAGCAAAACTAGTAGTCCCCATTCCTGGAGACATTCAGGGTCAGTCTGGATGTGTCCCTGCTGCCTGCAGGGGAAGTTGGACAAGATGTCCACCTGGAGCACTGTGTCCAGGTCTGGAGCCTCTGTGCCAGGAAGGATCTGGAGGTGCTGGAAGGTGTCCAGAGAGGGCCACAAGGATGAGCAGAGGGCTGGAGCTGCTCTGCTGTGAGGACAGACTGAAGGAGTTGGGGCTGTGCAGTCTGGAGAGGAGAAGGCTCCCAGGAGACCTTCTTGTGGCCTTCCAGGATCTGCAGGGGGCTCCAAGAAAGCTGGGGAGGGATTTCTGAGGGTGTCAGGGAGTGATAGGACTGGGGGGGATGGAGCAAAACTAGAAGAGGGGAGATTGAGCTTGGATGTGAGGAAGAAGTTGTTGGCCATGAGGGTGGTGAGAGACTGGCAGAGGTTGCCCAGGGAGGTGGTGGAAGCCTCCTGCCTGGAGGTGTTTGCAGCCAGGCTGGCTGTGGCTGTGAGCAACCTGCTGTAGTGTGAGGTGTCCCTGGCCATGGCAGGGGGGTTGGGACTGGCTGCTCTTTGAGGTCCCTTCCAGCCCTGCCAATTCCCAGATTCTATGAACTTCAGAGGTCCCACCCAACCCCTAACGTCCTGTGAGCCTGTGAACTGTCTCCCAGGCAGCACCCTGGGAAACACAGACTCAGGCAGGGGGGGTGGCAGAGTCACAGAGCACATTATCTCCAGCCCAGGCAGCTCCACCCTGCGTCCCAGGGACAGGTCCCCCACGGTCAGGCACTCCCCGGCGAAGCAGCCCTTCAGATGAAAACACAGCGAGATGAAAGGAGGGGAACAAAAGAGGAAGGGGCAGGGAGGGGGGAATAAAAAGGTCCCAGTAAATCAATGAATGCAAGAGAGTGCTTCAGTTTCCCGGCAGCCCTGGGTAATTGCTGTGTGCTGCTGGCTGGGATGAATGGGGGCTGGTTACCGTTGCGAGCTCATCCTCCCCGGCGCGGCTGGGAACCGCCACGACGCTGAGCTCCACTCAGTGGCTTTAATTATTGGTGAATTAATCAGGGCAGGGTGGCAACTCTGGCTTCAGGCTTCATTGTCCCATCTCCTTGCAGCCTTAGGCTCCCATGTCCCTCCCAGAGAATCACAGAAACTTAGAGCAGACCCTCAGGATCACCAAGCCCAACCATTCACCCTGCTCTGCAAGGGTCCAAGGGTCACCTCTGAACCAGAGCCCCAAGCACCACATCCAAACCACCTTGAAACACATCCGGGCTTGGGGACTCCACCACCTCCCTGGGCAGCTTCTGCCAGTCCCTGACCACTCTTGCTGGGGAAAATGTTTCCTACTGTCCAGTCTAACCCTGCCCAGTCACAGCCTGAGGCCATTCACTCTTGTTCTGGCACTAATCACCTGTGAGCAGAGACCAGCAGCAGCCTCTCCACGACCTCCTTGCAGGTAGCTGTAGACAGCAATGAGGTCTCCCCTCAGCCTCCTCTGTTTCACACTAACCATCCCCAGCTCCTTCAGTCTCTCTCCATCAGATTTATTCCCCAGGCCCTTCACAGCTTCCTTGCCCTCCTCTGCCCTGGCTCCAGCACCTCCACATCTCTCTTGTATGGAGGAGCCCAAAACTGGACACAGCACTTGAGGTGTGGCCTCACCAGAGCTGAGTGCCAGGGGTCAATCCCCTCCCTGCTCCTGCTGGACACAGCATTGCTGATCCCAGCCAGGATGCCTTTGGCTTTCTTGGCCCCCTGGGCACTCTGCTGGCTCCTCTTCAGCTGCTTGTCCATTAGCACCCCCAGGTCCCTTTCTGCCAGCAGCTTTCCAGCCACACTGCCCCAAGCCTGTAGCCTTGCTTGGGGTTGTTGTGCCCCAGGTGCAGGCCCTGGCACTTGGCTTTGTTGAAGCTCCTCCTGGTTGGCCATGGATCCAATCCTCTCCCCAGCCCCTGCACCCTCATCATTTTCTAGGGCTGGCCTAACACCAGGTCCTGTTCACACAGCAGTGAGGCAGACAGGGATTTTTTGAGACCCTCTGTTTCTACTCCTTCAGGACTTGGGTCTCTTTGAAAGCCACAACACAACTCAAAACTCTGGAAAGCACAGCTCCAGACATAACTCCAAACCACAAGCCAGGCAGTAGAGCATTTAATCAGCACTGCTGCTGTTACTGCTTAGCACTGGGAACACAACCACTTCCCAGTCTGCAGTGGCAAAGAACCAGGGGCAGCATCATCTCAAACCTTGTCATTCACCTCCTGGAGTAAAAGAAGGCTGAGGGGAGAGGTTAATACCCTCTACAGCTCCCTGAAAGGAGGCTGGAGTGAGGCTGGGGTTGGTCTCTTCTCCCAAGCACCCAGGGACAGGAGGAGAGGCAATGAGGTGAAGCTGTCCCAGGGGAGGCTTAGGTTGGGCATGAGGAAAAACTTCTTGAGTGAGAGAGTGGTGAGGGGTTGGAACAGGCTGCCCAGGGAGGTGGTGGAGTCTCCACGCCTGGAGGTGTTCAGGAAGCTGTAGCTGTGGTGCTCCAGGACATGGTCTATTGGCCATGGGAGCTTGGTTAGGGTTGGACTCGATGATATTAAAGGTCTTTTCCAACCTTAATGATTCTATGATTCCACTGAACAGTTCTGGGTTTTTTTTCTGTCTAAAATCATCATCAGACAAGAACCAGGTCTAAAATGTTTACCTTTCAAAAGTTCAGAGAAGAGATCAAGAGCCTGTCAGTGGTTAAAGATGATTTTCTCATAGAATCACAGAACTGTCACGGCTGGAAGGGACCTCAAGGAGCAGCCAGCTGCAAGTCCCCTGCCATGGCCAGGGACACCTCACACTACAGCAGGTTGCTCACAGCCACAGCCAGCCTGGCTGCAAACACCTCCAGGCAGGAGGCTTCCACCACCTCCCTGGGCAACCTCTGCCAGGCTCTCACCACCCTCATGGCCAACAACTTCTTCCTCACATCCAAGCTCAATCTCCCCACTTCTACTTTTGCTCCATCCCCCCCAGTCCTATCACTCCCTGACACCCTCAAAAGTCCCTCCCCAGCTTTCTTGGAGCCCCCTTCACATACTGGAAGGCCACAAGAAGGTCTCCTGGGAGCCTTCTCCTCTCCACACTGCACAACCCCAACTCCCTCAGCCTGTCCTCACAGCAGAGCAGCTCCAGCCCTCTGCTCATCCTCGTGGCCCTTCTCTGGACACCTTCCAGCACCTCCAGACCCTTCCTGGAACAGGCAATCCTGGAGCTGGCCAGTGTCTCTGCTGCAGACTCTGGTGTCAAACCACATCAGCCTGTGAATTGTTTTTCTCCAGGCTAGCAGTGACATTTCATCTCTCAGAAGCAAGGCTGCAGGTCTGATTCATCCTCATTTTATGCCACAGCAGTTCCACAGAAGTCGGTGGAGCAGCATCGGCAGGAGCCCAGAATGGGTCCAGCTCAGCTGCCAGGCAGTGCTGGGCTCCCTCCTAGGCAGCCCTTCTCTGGACACCTTCCAGCACCTCCAGATCCTGCCTGGCACAGAGGCTCCAGACCTGGACACAGAGCTGCAGCTGTGGTCTCAGCAGAGTGGAGCAGAGGGGCAGAATCCCCTCCCTGGCCCTGCTGGCCACACTTCTCTTCACAGTATCACAGTATAACTGAGGTTGGAAGAGACCTCGAGGAATATCAAGTCCAACCCATCACCACAGACCTCATGACTAGACCATGGCACCAAGTGCCACATCCAATCCCCTCTTGAACACCTCCAGAGACGGTGACTCCACCACCTCCCTGGGCAGCACATCCCAATGACGAACGACTCGCTCGGTGAAGAACTTTCCCCTCACCTTGAGTCTAAACCTCCCCTAGTGCAGCTTGAGACTGTGTCCTCTTGTTCTGGTGCTGGGTGCCGGGCAGAGGAGACCAACCCCTTTCTGGCTACAACTCTTGCTGCAGCCCAGGCTCTGCTTGGCTCTCTGGGCTGCAAGTGCTCACTGGTTACCTCCTTCTCAAAGCCTTAAGCCTCCAGTTCCTCTCTTCTCCAACTCCCCACCACACTGAAGGATTAGTAAGACTGAACTGGGACATTCCATGCACCTTTCACCATGGGAAACCCCAAAGTGTGTAAAAGATGACAACAGAGAGAGAGCAACTCTGCTCCAGGAACAGAGATGACAGGACAAAGGTGCTCCTGCTTTTGGCAGTGGGGGTTGGACTGGGTGATCTCTGGAGGTCCCTTCCAACCTCTTACAGGCTGTGATTCTGTGACAAGAAGTAACAGGAGCAATTAAGGAATAATTAAGTTTGAACAGAAGATATTTGGCTTAGGTGTAAGGGGTGGGGGGAGGGGGAAGCAATAAGAGCAGGAAAGTCCCTAAATACATTCCCTAGGGGAATGAGAGATCTGTCACCACAGGTTCATAGGAAGCATATGGACAAGCAACTGTCAGGAATGATGCAGACATTGCCTGAAGGCACTGAGGTGATCTGAAAGACTTTTCCCAAGCCTCAAGTGGCCTCAATAGGCTAAGGGGAAGATAATTACAGGGGAGCAAGGCAGCAGCCAGGGATCCTGAGGAGCTGCTGGAAACAAAACTGCAGTGACACATGCAGGGCTCAAGGTTCGGCCCTGCAGAGATTGGCAAGTCACTTCCCACCACACCTCAGTGTGGGCCCAGCCTTCACATACCACAGAACAGGGACTGAGATTGCCTGGATGCTTGCAATGCAAACTGATCACTTACCAGCAAAGTCCAGGCAAAAACCAAGAGGAGCCTCACATGGAGCACTTCATTTATCAATCAAAAATCATGACCCTCCCAGCAGCCTCAGGACCAGAGAACCACAGAACCACAGAATGGGTTGGGCTGGAAGGGAGCTCCAGAGGACATCCAGCCCAAACCCCTGCACCCAGCAGGGACATCCTCCACCACAGCAGGTTGCACACAGCCTTCTCCAGCCTCACCTTGAACAGCTCCAGCCATGGAGCCTCAGCTCCCTCCCTGGGCAACCTGTTGCAGTCTTGCAGCAGCCTCCTGGGGCAGAACTTGTTCCTCACAGCCAATCTCCATCTGCTCTGCTCTCCTTTCAAACCCTTGCCCCTGGTGCTGTCCCTGCAGGCCTTTGGGCACAGTCCCTCTGCAGCCTTCTTATAGCCCCTTCAGGTCCTGGCAGGCAGCTCTGAGGTCTGCCTGGAACCTTCTCTTCTCCAGGTCTCCACTTTCCATCACTGTGCAAAGTTAGTCACTTCCACAATGCAACAGGCACAACCACACTGCTACCCTTTCTCACCCAGCTGAAATGATCCACAATGCATCAAGGGAAAGGCTAAAGCTGTGCACAGCCAGCATAAGCAATATTCCACTGTTCCTTTGTTAGCAACATTTAAAGACTTTGAAGAGCTGGCTCAGAAAGCTGCTTCATTAATTCAAGGTCACTGATGGATGAGTAAGTTCAGTGTTTTCATGCCCTCAGCACAAGAGGGACCTGGAGCTGCTGGAGAGGGTCCAGGGAAGGCCACAAAGGTGATCAGAGGGCTGCAGAACCGCCCCTGTGGGGACAGGCTGAGAGAGTTGGGGCTGTTCAGCCTGGAGAAGAGAAGACTACAGGGAGACCTCAGAGCAGCCTTCCAGTACCTGGAGGGGACTGCAGGAAAGTCAGGAAGGGACTTTTGGCAAGGACTGGGAGTGATAGAATGAGAGGGAATGGATTGAAGCTTGAGGAGGGCAGATTGAGACTGGAGAGGAGGAAGAAATTCTTTCCAGTGAGGCTGGTGAGACTCTGGCACAGGTTGCCCAGGGAAGCTGTGGCTGCCTCCTGCCTGGAGGTGTTCAAGGCCAGGCTGGATGAGACCTTGATCAACCTGGGCTGGTGTGAGGTGTCCCTGCCCATGGCAGGGGGGTTGGAACTGGATGATCTTTAAGGTCCCTTCCAACCTCAACCATTTTATGAATCCAGCACTGTGGAGCTGCTCACCAAGAACTCAGCCCTGCCCCTGAATGCAGAGGAAGGAGCTGAACTCTGAAATCTCAGGCAGGATCCCTCCACTCATTCAATCCATCACGTTACCACAACACTCCTTTACTTGGGAGTGGATGGGCTGGAAGTGAATGTGCTGTCCAGGGAGGTGGTGGAGTCCCCATCCCTGGAATTGTTTAGGAGGAGACTGGATTGGGTGCTCGGTGCCATGGTTTTGTTGATGAGATCGTCTTGGGTGATAGGTTGGACTCGATGATCTCCAAGGTCTTTTCCAACCTGGCTAATTCTATTCCATTCTATTCCATTCCATTCCATTGCCTCCTATCCTATCCTATCCTATCCTATCCTATCCTATCCTATCCTATCCTATCCTATCCTATCCTATCCTATCCTATCCTATCCTATCCTATCCTATCCTATCCTTCTGGCCTCTCCTTAGAGAAACCAAAAGCCTTCAGCCTCCTGAGGTCAGGCTGCAGGAGACCAACCCTCAGCATGATTAAAGCTGAGGAAGAAGCACTTCCACTGAAGTGTGCCTGTGTCACTGCAGTCACTCTCTCTCTCTCTTGCTTCCTAAAACTTCAGACAAATTAACAAGTCTTAATCACCCTGGGGGAAAAAAAAAGGCATCTTAGCATTTCACTGGCACTCTCCCCCTTGCTTGGCTCAGCCTCCCATTCATGGGGGGTGACATCATTTACACATTCCCATTTCCATCAGCAGGGCAATTTAGGGCTCATTGTGCAATGCCAGAGAGATGCAGCCCATTGCAGGGCTCTGATTCCCCCCTCTATGCTGGGAGGGAGGAATCCAACACCGACAGAAGTGATGCAAGACTGGAATCTTCACATCAGCTCCTGCATCCCTCAGCTCTGGGAACGTTTGGGGAAAGAGAAGGACAAGAAGGAAGAAGAGGACCACGATGAGATCCATTCTTCCACAAGAAAATGGCTTTGGTGTTTTGTTTGGTTTGGGTTTTTGTGTATCCAGACACCCAGAGAGCCAAGCAGAGCCTGGGCTGCAGCAAGAGAAGTGTGGCCAGCAGGGCCAGGGAGGGCACTCTGCCCCTCTGCTCCACTCTGCTGAGACCACAGCTGCAGCTCTGTGTCCAGGTCTGGAGCCTCTGTGCCAGAAAGGATTTGCAGGTGCTGGAAGACGTCCAGAGAAGGGCCACGAGGATGAGCAGAGGGCTGGAGCTGCTCTGCTGTGAGCACAGACTGAGGGTGTTGGGGTTGTGCAGTCTGGAGAGGAGAAGGCTCTGAGGAGACCTCCTTGTGGCCTTCCAGGATCTGAAGGGGACTCCAAGAAAGCTGGGGAGGGACTTCTGAGGGTGTCAGGGAGGGATAGGACTGGGGGGGATGGAGTAAAAGTAGAAGTGGGGAGATTGAGCTTGGATGTGAGGAAGAAGTTGTTGCCCATGAGGGTGGTGAGAGCCTGGCAGAGGTTGCCCAGGGAGGTGCTGGAAGCCTCCTGCCTGGAGGTGTTTGCAGCCAGGTTGGCTGTGGCTGTGAGCAACCTGCTGTAGTGTGAGGTGTCCCTGGCCATGGCAGGGGGGTTGGGACTGGATATCCTTTGAGGGTCCCTTCCAACCCAGTGCAACCTGTGACTCTGTGAAGCCACAGGGTTCCCTACTAGGAGGAAAGAAGGGAGGACAGAGTAAGCAAAGCCAGTTCCAGACACAGTGCAAATCAGATCAGGACAAGACTGAGGAGTTTGCTGGCACTAGTTCTGCCTTCCTTGTCCATTGTGTGCATTACAGCCTCAGTGCCGAAAAATGTTCCTGAGGTCTTTCTCTCAGTCTGTTTACCCCTGGGGCTAATATTTTGTGCTGGGATTTTTAGCTGTGCCAACAGCACAGTCAGCCAGACAGTGAGTTAACCACCCCATGGGCTCCTCTGCTAGATTCCCAGACACCTCTTTGCACTACAGTGATCCCTGTTCAGTCTGGAGAGGAGAAGGCTCCCAGGAGACCTTCTTGTGGCCTTCCAGGATCTGAAGGGGGCTACATGAAAACTGGGGAGGGACTTTTGAGGGGGTCAGGGAGTGATAGGACTGGGGGGGGTGGAGCAAAAGTAGAAGTGGGGAGATTGAGCTTGGATGTGAGGAAGAAGTTGTTGGCCATGAGGGTGGTGAGAGCCTGGCAGAGGTTGCCCAGGGAGGTGGTGGAAGCCTCCTGCCTGGAGGTGTTTGCAGCCAGGCTGGCTGTGGCTGTGAGCAACCTGCTGTAGTGTGAGGTGTCCCTGGCCATGGCAGGGGGGTTGGGACTGGATGAGCCTTGTGGTCCCTTCCAGCCCTGACAATTCTGTGATTTTGTGTTACTGTTAAATAGTAGGAGGTGGGGAAGATGTGAGAAGGAAGAAGCAGCTGCATGCATTGGCTTGCAGGGAGGAGAAGCTAAAGAGAGTTAAGGTCCCAGGTGGATAATTTCTTAATTATCTGTATAGATTTGCTGCCTGTCTCTGCTGCTGCTACCACTGCATCTCCTGAGGAGCCTCAGACACTCTCACAATTGTTGCTTCTCCATGATTTTTGCAAATGACTATAATTTGTTTGTTTACATGTGTTAAACAGGGCTTGAAGAAGGAGCTTTGTCCAACACATGCTCACCAACTCCTGCAGAACCCACATGCTTATCAACTGCTACAGCCTGGATGTGGCTGTGAGCAACCTGCTGGAGTGTGAGGTGTCCCTGCCCATGGCAGGGGGGTTGGGACTGGATGAGCTTTAAGGTCACTTCCAGCCCTGACAATTCTCGACAGAATTTCACTCTTTAACACTTGAGGGATTGATTATTTTTGTTGGTTTCTTAATAATCTGAAGTATAAGCAACCCTGCCAAAGAGTTAATCCCAAAGGAGAGTTCTCCAAGGGTTAACTTCTGGTTAGCCTGGAGTGCTGGGAGCAGGACTTCACAGCATCACAGAACCTCAGAGGCTGAAAGGGAGCTCCGGAGAGCAGCCAGGCCAAGCCCCCTGCCACAGCAGGAGCACCCAGGGCAGCTCACACAGCAACACAGCCAGCTGCCTTTGCAATGCCTCCACACAAGGAGACTCCACAACCTCTCTGGGCAGCCTGCTCCAGCCCTCTCACACCTTCACAGCCAAAAAGCTTTCCCTCCTCTTCCCCTGGCACCTCCTCTGCTCCAGCTGACACCCAGTGCCCCTTGGGCTGGCCTTGCACATCCCTCAGCAGAGCCTGGCTGCCTCCTCCCCACACTGCCCTGCACATCTTCAGCCCCAGCACTGAGGGCAGCCCTCAGGCTCCAAGCTCCAAGCCCCAGCTGCCTCAGCCTGGCCTCGTAAGGAAGATGCTTTCCAGAAACAGCAGCAGCAAACCTTAGAGCAAAAGGCCCTAGGGAAGATGAGTAATGCAAGAGAGTAAAGAGAAGGATTTTAGGGGCATTGGGCCCAGATTGCAACTGCTTCTGATGATCAGTGGGGTCTGGATGTTGCTGAGCCTCCATGTACCAACAAAGCAGCTGCCGATCACTCATCCCTGTCCCTTGGGAGCAAGCCCAGGCATAGAATCACAGAGTTGTCAGGGCTGGAAGGGACCTCAAGGAGCAGCCAGTCCCAACCCCCTACCATGGCCAGGGACACCTCACACTACAGCAGGTTGCTCACAGCCACATCCAGCCTGACTGCAAAAACCTCCAGGCAGGAGGCTTCCACCACCTCCATGGGCAACCTCTGCCAGGCTCTCACCACCCTCATGGGCAACAACTTCTCCCTAACATTCAATCTGAATCACCCCACTTCTACTTTTGCTCCATTCCCCCCAGTCCTATCAGTCCCTGACACCCTCAAAAGTCCCTCCCCATCTTCTCTTCTGCAGACTGCACAACCCCAACTCCCTCAGTCTGTCCTCATAGCAGAGCAGCTCCAGCCCTCTGCTCATCCTCGTGGCCCTTCTCTGGATACCTTCCAGCACCTCCAGACCCTTCCTGGAACAGGCAATCCTGGAGCTGGCCAGTGTCTCTGTTGCAGACTCTGGTATCAAACCACATCAGCCTGTGAATTGTTTTTCTCCAGGCTAGCAGTGACATTTCATCTCTCAGAAGCAAGGCTGCAGGTCTGATTCATCCTCATTTTATGCCACAGCAGTTCCACAGAAGTCGGTGGAGCAGCGTCAGCAGGAGCCCAGAACGGGTCCAGCTCAGCTGCCAGGCAGTACTGGGCTCCCTCCTAGGCAGCCCTCCTATGGACACCTTCCAGCACCTCCAGATCCTGCCTGGCACAGAGGCTCCAGACCTGGACACAGAGCTGCAGCTGTGGTCTCAGCAGAGTGGAGCAGAGGGGCAGAATCCCCTCCCTGGCCCTGCTTGCCACACTTCTCTTGCTGCAGCCCAGGCTCTGCTTGGCTCTCTGGGCTGCAAATACTCACTGGCGACATCCTCCTCAAAGCCTTAAGCCTCCAGTTCCTCTCTTCTCCAACTCCCCACCACACTGAAGGATTAGTAGAACTGAACTAGGCAGCTTCCTGGGAAGAGAAGTGCTGAGGAGCAACAATGGTGCTTCTGGAACACCTTCCCTATGGGCACAGGCTGAGGGAGCTGGGGCTGTTCAGCCTGGAGAAGAGAAGGCTCCAGGCAGACCTCACAGCAGCCTGACAGGAGCTGAAGGGGGCCACAGGCAGGCTGCAGAGGGACTGTTTGCACTTCCAGAGAGACTTTTTTTTTCACACAGCATGCCAAAAATACTGCTGTCAATCACTGTGCAGCTCCTCACTACCACAGCAAACATCAAAGTGACTGAGTGGCCACAGATGTATTGGGCAGGAGGAAAAGGCAAGGGCAGGCTGCAGCCCCTCCACATAGCACAGCTGACCCCAGCTCCTCAGCTCTCCTCTCCCCTCTGCTACCCATATCCATTTTGGCACTGCCAACACCCTGGTGCTGTCCAGAGGAGCTGCCTGTGCCTGGTGCCACTGCTGGAGCAAACCAGTTCAGCCTAGCTGGGGAGCCTGTCAGTCACTGCTTCAAAGCTCTTCCAGTTTTGCTGTGTATAAATTACCCTTGACACTTCCTGCAGCAGGACCTTGACTCTTTGAGCTGCTGGAAGGTGTCCAGAGAAGGGCAAACAGCCCTGTGAGGAGAGGCTGAGGGAGCTGGGGTTGTTTAGCCTGGAGAAGAGGAGGCTCAGGGGAGACCTTCTTGCTCTCTGCAACTCCCTGAAGGGAGGTTGTAGCCAGGTGGGGGTTGGTCTCTTCTGCCAGACACCCAGCACCAGAACAAGAGGACACAGTCTCAAGCTGTGCCAGGGGAGGTTTAGGCTGGATGTGAGGAGAAAGTTTTTCCCAGCAAGAGAGATTGGCCATTGGAACGTGCTGCCCAGGGAGGTGGTGGAGTCACCATCCCTGGAGGTGCTCAGGAGGAGACTTGATAGGGTGCTTGGTGCCGTGGTTTAGTTGATTAGATGCTGCTGGGTGATAGGTTGGACTCGATGATCCCAAAGGTCTTTTCCAACCTGGTTAATTCTATTCTATTCCATTCCATTCCATTCCATTCCCTTACAGTGCATCCAGCTGCACCTGATGGCAGCTCCCAACTGCAGGCAGCAAGGGAAGGGTGCTGCTTTCAGGACCACAAATAAAACCAGATGAGACCAAGAGCTGTGAGGGGACGTGGAAGGTGTTCCTTGCAATGCAGAGCTTTGGAAGGAGCTGAAAGCCAACCCCCTCAAAACACTGATTTGTGTATCCCTTTGATGTGTGGTGCTCAGCCCTGGGGCTCCCTGGCTGTGGCACCTTCTGCTGCTTGCCTTGTGTGTGCAGGAGTTCTGAGGGAGGTTCGTGGAAGGCAGAATTAGTGTGCCCCTTCCCCCTAATGAGCTGGTTCCACACCTCTCCTGATTCACCCAACTAACCCTACTGATGGCACAGCCTTGATCATTCAACCTTCTTCTGTCACACCCAGCAAATGGAGCAGTTCCCACAGCCTGGGTCAAGCACTGCAAACCACCAGGCAGCACTCAGCTCTACAGCTCCTGTCTGCAAAGCCAAAAATACCTCAGCCGGGCCAGATCCAAGCCAGAGCCACCTCAGCCTGGCCAGATCCGAGCCAGAGCTGCCTCAGCCTGGCCAGATCCGAGCCACAGCTGCCTCTGCTTTGCCAGATCCAAGCCAGAGCTACTTTTGCTTTGCCAAATCCGAGCCAGATCCGCCTCTGCCTGGCCAGATCCGAGCCAGAGCCACCTCTGCTTTGCCAAATCCAAGCCAGAGCTACTTTTGCTTCATCAAATCCAAACCAGAGCTACTTTTGCATTGCCAAATCCAAGCCAGAGCAACTTTTGCTTTGCCAGATCCAAGCCAGAGCTGCCTCTGCTTTGCCAAATCCAAAGGCAGGAGGCAGCTTGTGCTGGCTGTGCAGCAAACAGTGGATGCAAATCCTGCCCCTGCTGTTTTCTTCTCTTGTTTTCTTGGGTTTATTTTTCATTAAACATTCCATCAGATACTTTTCTGTCCTTCCAGACTTTGACTCACTTGACTACCAAATACTGCTCTGCAAACATTTACCATAAATCAGTGCAAGAGATTTGAATGCACCCTCATATAAAGAAGTATAAATAAAAGCAAGCTGGAGGAAAGCAGCCCTGGCTCAGCTGGAGGCAAACCCTTGTGTTTGGACTGCAACCAAATCTAGCCCCTGGGGGGAAAAGATAACAGCAGCAGATCAGGAGGCTCTCCCCTGGTTTGCTTTGGTGCACACACAGCCTAGCTGGGAGCAGTAAACAAACAAACAGGGCAGCAGCAAGCCCGAAGGAAGAAGCAGCTCGGGGCTTGAGCTCTGGAGCTCAGCTCCTGTGTGGAAACCAAGCCAAGGAGGCAGAACACTCAGCAGTCTGCAGCTTGGGCAAGACAAGTGAAGGCCAGACATCTCCTTGGGGGAAGGGCTGCTAGGAAAACAATCAAGAGCCATCTCCACAGCAGTCTGAGACCGACTGGACAGATGGGCAGAGTCCAACAGGATGGCATTCAACAAATCCAAGTGCCAGGGGCTGCACTTTGGCCACAACAACCCCATGCAGAGCTACAGGCTGGGGTCAGAGTGGCTGGAGAGCAGCCAGGAAGAGTGTGGCCAGCAGGAGCAGGGAAGTCATTGTGCCCTGTGCTCAGCACTGCTGAGGCCACACCTTGAGTCCTGTGTCCAGTTCTGGACTCCTCAGTTTAGGAAAGATGTTGAGCTGCTGGAAGGTGTCCAGGGAAGGGCAACAAAGCTGGGGAGGGGTCTGGAGCACAGCCCTGGGAGGAGAGGCTGAGGGAGCTGGGGTTGCTTAGCCTGGAGAAGAGGAGGCTCAGGGGAGACCTTCTTGCTGTTTACAACTACCTGAAGGGAGGCTGTAGCCAGGAGGGGGTTGGTCTCTTCTGCCAGGCAGCCAGCACCAGAACAAGAGGACACAGTCTCAAGCTGTGCCAGGGGAGGTTTAGGCTGGAGGTGAGGAGAAAGTTCTTCCCAGCAAAAGAGACTGGCCATGGGAATGTGCTGCCCAGGGAGGTGGTGGAGTCCCCATCCCTGGAGGTGTTCAAGAGGGGACTGGAAGTGGCACTTGGTGCCATGGTTTAGTCATGAGGTGTTGGGTGACGGGTTGGACTCGATGATCTTTGAGGTTCCTTCCAACCTTGGTGATTCTGTGATCTTCTTGGGGGAAGGGCTGCTAGGAAAACAATCAAAAGCCATGCCTACAGCAGTCTGTGATGCCAGGACATGCAGGCACCCCCTTGAAGCCCTATGGGATGCACACTCACTAGGAACTGCACGGACCTGAGCAGAGGCTTCCCTGGGCTTGCCACCAGCAGGCTTTTGAGAGTAGCCACAGGTGCAGGCTGCCTTCCCCCACAAGAATTAAGCCAGCCTTGAAAGCACTCCCTCAGAAGGGACCAGAGCCAGGGCCAGGCTCAGCTCCAGGGATGCCTGTGTCTACCTCATTGGCTGCACTGATGCTAGGTTTCCCCTGTAACAGCAGCACTGCTTCATCCAAGCAAACTAGAAGGACATGGACCTGGTGGAGAGGATCCAGAGGAGGCCATGAAGATGATCAGGGGTTGGAGAACCTTTGCAATGGGGACAGTCTGAGGGAGCTGGGGGTGTTCAGCCTGGAGAAGAGAAGGCTCCAGGTAGACCTCACAGCAGCTTGCCAGGACCTGAAGGGGCTACAAGAAGATTGCAGAGGGACTGTGCCCAAAGGCCTGCAGGGACAGCAGCAGGGGCAAGGGTTTGAAAGGAGAGCAGAGCAGATGGAGATTGGCTGTGAGGAACAAGTTCTGCCCCAGGAGGCTGCTGCAAGACTGCAACAGGTTGCCCAGGGAGGGAGCTGAAGCTCCATGGCTGGAGCTGTTGAAGGTGAGGCTGGAGAAGGCTGTGAGCAAGCTGCTGTGGTGGAGGATGTCCCTGCTGAGTGCAGGGGGTTGGGCTGGATAACCTCTGGGGGTCCCTTCCAACTCAACCCATTCTGGCACCTGCATCAGCAGCTACCATCCTGGCATGACTTCCCAAACAGGTATCCCCCAGCTGCAAGCAAGGCTCATTGTGCCTTTGCAGTGACCCATCCTGTCTGCTGAGAGCCCAGACAAGCTTTCCTGCTGCCATCCCAGCCCTCTTTTCAGCTGTCCCCCTGCCCCCAGTTCGCTTCCCCAGCCAGCAGCCCTCGCTCGCCTTTGCCACACGCTTATGGCACTCCTCCAGATCCAAGCTGGCAGCACCAGGAGAGGACCAGCACTGCCCTATTCAGCTGCACACAACCTCCTTGTCATCCCTTTGGGAAGCAGTGACTCAGATGTAACTTCCTTGATGCCTGGCAGGCGGTAGAAGCAGGCAAGGGGTCCAAAGAGAACACCGCGGGGCAGGCCCCGAGCCCCGGAGCGTGGCGCAGGGCAGGATGCCCACCTCCCTTACTCAGGCTCCAGCAGCATTAAAACAACTTCACCCTGCCTGGGGTCAGATTTTTCACCTCCTGGGAAGCCAGACCTGCTGTCAGGGGTATTTTTTTGTTTGTTTTTAAGCTTTACCAATTTTCTATGTCTGGAAGTCAAGGGATGGTAAAACACACGAGCCGAGCTCTCTGCCTTCCCTTCATGCTCCTGCTGTCAGGAACACCCCACTGAAGCCTCACTCTGGGGCTCTGCAGATCACAGAACCACAGAAACAGGTTGGAAGAGACCCTCAGGATCACTAAGTCCAGCCCAGAGCCAAAACAGAACAGAACAGAATCAAGGTTTTGAGGGGGTTGGCTTTCAGCTCCTTCCAAAGCTCTGCACTGCAAGGAACACCTTCCACATCCCCTCACAGCTCTTGGTCTCATCTGGTTTTATTTGTGTCCAGTCTAACCCTACCCAGTCACAGCTTGAGGCCATTCCCTCTTGTTCTGGCACTAATCACCTGTCAGAAGAGACCAGCAGCAGCCTCTCCACAACCTCCTTGCAGGTAGCTGTAGACAGCAATGAGGTCTCTCTCCCCTCAGCCTCCTCTGTTTCACACTAACCATCCCCAGCTCCTTCAGTCTCTCTCCATCAGATTTATTCTCCAGGCCCTTCACAGCTTCCTTGCCCTCCTCTGCCCTGGCTCCAGCACCTCCACATCTCTCTTGTACTGAGGTGCCCAAAACTGGACACAGCACTCACCAGAGCTGAGTGCCAGGGGACAATCCCCTCCCTGCCCCTGCTGGACCCAGCATTTCTACTCTTTTGTTTTAGATGCTGCATCTAAAGGGAGGCAAGAGAGGGAAACCTTACATTTACTCCAGGCACCCTTTCCCTCTTCAGTTGTGGGTTCTGAGGAGAGATGGGCAGCCCCCTACCCACCCACCCCAATCTACTCCCTGTGCTGCCACATTCTCTGCCTGCTCTCCCACCCGCTGCAGTGCCCTTCCAGTCCTGCTGACCCAGCTGGTTCTGCGGGCTTGCTGAGCACGAACCAAGGAACTCATCTGGATGGATTAAGGGGAGGGGGAGGGGGGAAAAAACCACCAAACCAAACAGCGAAGCACCCGAAGCCGAAAGCAAGTGCAGCCTCTTCGCCCTTTCGCTCCGGGGTCCTACTCCTCCCCTCACCTAAGCATCCTGGCAGGGAGCCCGGCCCGGGGAGCTTTGCCTACGCTCCTCCAGCTAGAAGGAAAGAAACCCAACCCCCTCTGTCTCTCCGCGGCTGCTAAACCCCAGCCAGGATCAACCCAGCGTGTTTCTTCCCCTCCGCGAACGCAGATTTCAGCCCCACCTCGACGCTGCGGATAACAGACGGAGGAGGGGAAGGGAATTGGGGAACGTTTTCAGGGCGGTAATAGCGGAGGGGTGGTGGGGGGAGCTAAATATTCCTCCTTTTCCTTGCCCCAGAGCTGTTTCTACGAAGCCAACACCGAGGCAGTGCCCTCGGTGGCCTCCTTCTCCCCCAAAAATTGCAGCCTGGGGGGGAGGGCGGGGAGGGATGGGTTAGGACGGCGGCGGCCGCCGCCGTCCTAACCCATCCCTCCCCGCCCCCCCCCCCCCCCCCCCCCCCAGGCTGCAATTTTTCGTCTGGCTCTTCCCAGAGGGAATCTCTTGCAGCAGCCGCCTCAGCAGCTGCTCTTCGCTCTCCCAAGCAGCAAAGCAAGAGCTAAATTGACCTAATTCCTGCTCGTTTCCCTTCGCCCACCCAACGGCAGCGGGCAGCAAGCAGCGGGCGAGCTCCGCGCCAAGGCGCCCGGCGGCGGCTGCGGCTGTGTCGCCTCCCGTTCGTGCGCTCCGCTCTCCAAACCCCCCCTGCTCCGCAGGTCCCGCAAGGCTGGGGAAGTCCTGCGGTGGGCAATGAGTGCGGACAGCCCCTCAAAGCAGCCTCCAGGGCAAGCGGATTTTGATTTCCCCCCTCCCCCATCCCCTCTTTTGTACCCTACGGCACATCCCGGGCAAGGTTCGTTATCCTGCAAACAGCAGAGGGATCTATTTGTAAACCAAAAAACCCACGGAGAAGTCTCCCAGCTGCTGCCTCGCCTCCTCTCCTGATGCACTTCAAACCTGCAAGCAGGTTTGGACCATTTCCTTCAACAAAAGCTGCACTGCATCTTCAGCATATAAAACCAACTTAAAATTCATAGGATCACAGAACGGCTCAGGGTGGAAGGGAGCTCAGAGCTCAGCTCCTCCAAGCTCCCCACCATGCCCAGGGACACCTCTCAGCTCCACTCACCTGCCCAAGGCCTCATCCTCCTGGCTCTCTGCTGGGTCTCTGCCTCTCTTGACCTGGGGGGCCCAGAATTGGACACAGGATTGCAGGAGTGGTCTCAGCAGGGCAGAGCAGAGGGGCTGCTGGCCACATTTTGCTTGCTTCACCCCAGAATCCCATTGGCTCTCTTGGCCACCAGGGCACATTGCTGTCCCATGCAGAACTTGCTGCCCACCAGCACTCCAAGGTCTTTCTCCAGGGAGCTGCTCTCCAGCAGGGCAGTCTCTAACCTGTCCTGGTGCCTGCTGTTACTCCTCCCCATATGCAGGACCCTGCACTTGTCCTTATTGACCTTCATGAGGTTCCCCTTCCCCCAGCTCTCAGCCTGTCCAGATCTCATGTCAGCCTCCCCTCACCCCCCAAGTTTTGTATCATCAGGAACTTGCTGAGGGTGCACTCAATCCCAGGTTGTTGATAAAGATACTGAACAAAACTGGACCCACTAGTGATCCTTGGGGCAAAGCTCCTTTTTCTGGTTAAATCCTCACAGCACTGGCACATCCCTGCTACCAGCATCTGCAAACACACAAATACAACCAAGCCAGAGCCCCACATGAACTCCAAACACCCACCAGCAGCCATCCCAGCCTAGTTCCTTGCTCCTATTTCTCCTTTCAGTGAACTACATAGACTCACAGCATTGTCAGGGCTGGAAGGGACCTCAAAGAGCAGCCAGTTCCAACCCCCCTGCCATGGCCAGGGACACCTCACACTACAGCAGGTTGCTCACAGCCACAGCCAGCCTGGCTGCAAACACCTCCAGGCAGGAGGCTTCCACCACCTCCCTGGGCAACCTCTGCCAGGCTCTCACCACCCTCATGGCCAACAACTTCTTCCTCACATCCAAGCTCAATCTCCCCACTTCTAGTTTTGCTCCATCACCCCCCAGTCCTATCACTCCCTGACCCCCTCAAAAGTCCCTCCCCAGCATTCTTGGAGCCCCCTGCAGATCCTGGAAGGCCACAAGAAGGTCTCCTGGGAGCCTTTTCCTCTCCACACTGCACAACCCCAACTCCCTCAGTCTGTCCTCACAGCAGAGCAGCTCCAGCCCTCTGCTCATCCTCATGGCCCTCTCTGGACACCACCTCATCTTTCCACAGCTGCACAAACCTCTCCTATCAACCTCAGACCCAACTTCAAGCTCACACAGAGCTTGGGTGCTAGGAACAGCTGAGCTGCTGAAAGGCTGCAGAGGTCTGCAAGCAGGAAAGAAGAGGGCCTAGAGATGAAAGGTGCTGTAAAGGCAGGCAGCCTGCACTGGCAAGCACTCCAGCAAGGAATCCCAGCAGCGAAGCTCAGGAGGGGGAGGTCAGATGAGAGGAGGTGCTGTTATTCTTCAGGTCTCTAATCATAAGCCTGTGGTTCCAATTAGGGAAGCAAGCTGCCTGCCCAACATGCTGTTACCAGCTTTTTGGCAGGCAAAGCCACGCACAGCAACCAGGCTCTTGCCTCTCTTGCACTCCACTGTTTGTTGTTGTTTTAATATCCCGGGCTTCTCAGAGTCTCCAGCTCTTGGAACAGACTCCAGCCAGGCTTGCAGAGGGCAAAGTCCCTCAGGGATGGCTCCTCAAGCAGAACAAAGCCTTAGTGCTTTCTCCAGGCTGCTGTTCAGTCACACCCCTCCTGGGACTGCTGCGAAGACCATGGAGTGATTCCAGTTATTATGCATGGGAAGACAAAGAGACCGAAAGCAGCAGGAGAGGAGTCGTTAGCAGCCTTTTATAACCTTCAAGGCTAAAAGTTCATAGTAGAGCTCCCCAGCAGCACAAAGAGCACTTTCCTTTGGGCTGTGCGTTTCCACCTGCTGACCTTTGGGATGGGGCTGGGAGCAGCCACAGAGCTGGGCAGGCTGGGGAGTGTCAGAGACGCTTGGTTGGACTGGAGCAAAAAGGAGGGAAAGGAGTCTCCTTCTCTGGAGCCTTTCCAGCCCCGTCTGGATGTGTTCCTGTGTGACCTGGGCTGGGTTCTATGCTCCTGCTCTGGCAGGGGGCTGGGATTGGATGATCCAGGGAGGTGGTGGAAGCCTCATGCCTGGAGGTGTTTGCAGCCAGGCTGGCTGTGGCTGTGAGCAACCTGCTGTAGTGTGAGGTGTCCCTGGCCATGGCAGGGGGGATGGAACTGGCTGCTCCTTGAGGTCCCTTCCCACCCTGACAGCTCTGTGATTCTGTAGTCTTTGAAGGTCCCTTCCAACCCTTATCACCCTGTGATGGACAGTCACAAGGACTGGCATCTACCTGGGGGGAACTGGGGCTGCTAAAGTCAGGCTCCTGGCTCTGAGACCTCTCCTCTCTCTCTTACCATCCTGCTGTGTCTTGATCTCCAGTGATCTGAAGCGCTTGGTGAGCTCCCTTTAGAGCTTCCACTCTTCCACACAGCCTCAATCCAAAGCAAAGCTGCTTCTGTGCAGCAGAAAACATCCTCCACTGTTTCCCCCCCCCCCCCCCCCCCCCCTTTTCTTCCATGCTTATTCAAAGCTCCTCTCCCTGGTATTTACTGGTGCTCTGCCTTTAATAAATAATAATTGTGTGCTTCTTGGAAGCCCTAGGCATCTGAAAGCATAATTAATCATCCAACCCAGCCCCAGGAGCCTTCAAATCATCATTAGGAAGAAATGATGACCCTGGAATGAAGCAAGGGGAAAAAAAAAAACAAACTAAGAAAGAAGGAGATCTTTTCTCTCCTTTAATTGGTGTGGGAAGCACAGCTCCAGCTCTCTCCAATGGATGCCTCCTGCACCAACAGGAACAGACCTGGGCTGAGACCAAAGGAGGGAAATCAATTCCAGCCCGCCCAAGAAGGCAATGTGGTGCCAGCACAACCTGTCAGCTTGAAGTGACCATGAGGAGAAAGGAGAGGGAGAGGGGAGGGGAAGTGGGGGGGGAAGAGGGAGCATCCTTCCTTCTTAAATCAAGAAGGAATAAATATGGAAAGTGATGGTTCAGGGATAAGAGAAGGACACAGGCAGCTTTACTTCTTAGCTTCAGCTTTTGAGGGGGTCAGGGAGTGATAGGACTGGGGGGGATGGAGCACAGCTAGAAGAGGGGAGATTGAGCTTGGATGTGAGGAAGAAGTTGTTGGCCATGAGGGTGGTGAGAGCCTGGCAGAGGTTGCCCAGGGAGGTGGTGGAAGCCTCCAGCCTGGAGGTGTTTGCAGCCAGGCTGGCTGTGGCTGTGAGCAACCTGCTGTAGTGTGAGGTGTCCCTGGCCATGGCAGGGGGATTGGGACTGGCTGAGCCTTGAGGTCCCTTCCAACCCTGACAGCCACAGAATGTGACTCACAAAGCTGCTGCCAACTGCTCCACAGCTCACCTGAAGGTGGGAGTGTGTTCAGAGATTCATGGAATGGGTTGGGCTGGAAAGGACATTGAAGGACATCCAGTTCCATCCCCCTGCCATGGGCAGGGACACCTCCCCCCAGCCCAGCTTGCTCAAGGCCTCATCCAGCATGGCCTTGAGCACCTGCAGGGAGGAGGCAGACACAGCCTCCCTGGGCAACCTGTGGCAGTCCTCCCAGCTACTTTGGGCATTATATAGAGAGTCCCCATTGTTCTACAGATGGGAAGGGAGACCCTTTTCACTCTTCTGAACATCCAACACCTCCTTAAATCTGGAAAGTTCAGCTCAAGCTAACTTGCTTTGCACTGACTTGAATAAAACTGGACAGCCAGGATGTACCCCAGCAAGGGCAGAAGCTTGCTTCTGGTCCACATGGAGTCACAGCAGCACAGAGTGTGAGGGGCTGGAAGGGAGCTCCAGAGAGCCTCCAGGCCAAGCCCCCTGCCAGAGCAGGAGCACCCAGGGCAGCTCACACAGCAACACAGCCAGCTGCCTTTGCAATGCCTCCACACAAGAAGACTCCACAACCTCTCTGGGCAGCCTGCTCCAGAGTCTCACCAGCCTCACTGAAAAGAATTTCCTCCTATTCTCCAGTCTCAATCTGCCTTCCTCAAGCTTCAAGCTGTGTCCAGAGGGAATCACAGAATGTGAGGGGTTGGAAGGGAGCTCCAGAGCTCATCCAGTGCAACCCCCTTGCCAGAGCAGGAGCACCTAGTGAGGTCACATAGGAATCATACTCTAAGCTAAATGAGCAGCAGTGCCACAGGCTGGGGGGAGGCTTCATTGCTCCAGCAGAGCTCCAGGTTAGCTCTGTCCCCATGTGCTGTGGTAGCTTGAGAGGCAGAGGAAGCTTAGAGAACTGGCAGCTCAGTAAACAAAGACAAAGTCCAACCATCTGGAGCAGCAGCCTAACGTCTCCAACGGCCATCCAGCACAGGGGCAGCCCACCCTCCCTGCTCCCCATCTGCCCCTCCTGGGTCCAGACACAGCCACTGGCAGGTCCCCATAGCACAGAAGAGGGGCAGAGATCCACCAGCTCTGTTTTTCCCCAGGTAGTGACTCTGAGGCATCTTCCCAGCTCACCTCCTTCACCTGAGGTCAAAGAACCATAGAATCACAGGATTGTTGGAGTTGGAAAGGCTCATCCAGTCCCAACCCCCCTGCCATGGCCAGGGACACCTCACACTACAGCAGGTTGCTCACAGCCACAGCCAGCCTGGCTGCAAACACCTCCAGGCAGGAGGCTTCCACCACCTCCCTGGGCAACCTCTGCCAGGCTCTCACCACCCTCATGGCCAACATCTTCTTCCTCACATCCAAGCTCAATCTCCCCACTTCTAGTTCTCTTCCTTGCCGTTGGATTGAGCACACCACAGGGCTGAGCCCTTGTGCTCTGCTAGCAGGTAAGAGCAGAGAGCACCAACAGACAGCTGATTTCCTCTGCACTGCCTCCCATCCCCTGCAGCTTTCACTTCTGCTCCAGCAGGAGGCTAATAGGTAATGGATTGCTGGGGGGGGGCAGAAGGAGCAAATAGTTAACTTTGTTTGAAAAGGAGCACACAGTTAAAAAACAACTAAAGGCAAGCTTGGAGCCTGCTCTGTTGTGCCCATGAACTTGATCCTTCTGAAGAACACACAGTGTCCAAGAAAAATTTCCTCCTCCCAGAGTCTGTGGCCTGGGACTGGAGCCCAAAGACTCCCAAGAAGCTCCAGCAGCCACTAAGCAGCTGTGTGTCCTGAGGGAATGGCTGGAACCTGGCACTGAATCCTCCCTTGCTTTAACAAGGTTGCCTGGAAGTGGCTTGAAGAGAAGAGAAGGGAAGGGAATGCTGCCCTGATCCAGTGACTCATAGACAGAGGGAGGGAGCTCTTCAGATACTCCTTGGAAAGGATTTCAAAGCTGAGCAATACTGTTCCAGGAAATGTTTACAGACTGGAGAGAAGAGGAAGTTTTGACTTTCATTGGCTTGTTCTGTTGCAACATGGCATGCTGACCAAAAAAACCCCAAACAACCCAACCACACAACCCCAACAACCCAAAACCAACAGAGAGAGAGAGAGAGAGAGAGAGGGAAAAGCAAAGCTTCCTTCTGCAGAAGAGCTGGGCAGCAGGCAAAGGCAGTGCAGCTCTGCTCTACAGAGCCAACAAAGAGGAGAAAATGAACTCCAGCCCAGCCCCACCAACAGCTCACAACAGAACAAAGCCCAAGAGTGACTCAGAAGAGCAGCAGGAGCAGCAGAGCCTCGCTGCAGTCTGTAAGGCCATGCCTGTCACACACTACTTGCTTTACAAAGGGGACTGCACTGCTCAGAAGACAGAATTAATAAGGTTGGAAAAGACCCTGGAGATCATCAAGTCCAACCTATCACCCAGCACCATCTCATCAACTAAACCATGGCACCAAGTGCCTCATCCAGGCTCTTCCTAAACACCTCCAGGGATGGTGACTCCACCACCTCCCTGGGCAGCACATTCCCATGGCCAATCTCTCTTGCTGGGAAGAACTTCTTCCTAACATCCAGCCTGAACCTCCCCTGGCACAGCTTGAGACTGTGTCCCCTCTTTCTGTCACTTCTTGCCTGGGAGAAGAGACCAACCCCCACCTGGCAACAACCTCCCTTCAGGTAGCTGTAGACAGCAATGAGGTCTCCCCTGAGCCTCCTCTTCTCCAGGTTTAGCCCTGTCCTGGGCCAGTGTCATTTCATTCCCCTAATTCATTCAGGATGTCTTCTCCCACTGCCTACCATGGCTGCAAGATCCTTATCTTGCTGTGAGCAGGTTTTTGGCAGCAGCAGCACCCCAGAGGCAGAGCTCAAACTCTTTTCTGACCACACAGAGGTGCCAGAGCTGTGAGCTGAACACATTCTGCCTGAGCTCTTGACTCTCCAAAGAAGTGTTGTCCTTGCAGGAGAGAGAGCTACAAGAACAGAGGCCTGTGGAGGATCACAGGATGTTAGGGGTTGGAAGGGAGCTCCAGAGGGCATCCAGCCCAACCCCCTGCACTCAGCAGGGACAGCCTCCACCACAGCAGCTTGCTCACAGCCTTCTCCAGCCTCACCTTCAACAGCTCCAGACATGGAGCCTCAGCTCCCTCCCTGGGCAACCTGTGGCAGTGTTGCAGCAGCCTCCTGGGGCAGAACTTGTTCCTCACATAGAGCCATAGAATGGTTTGAGTTGGAAGGGAGCTCCAAAGCTCATCCAGTCCAACCTCCCCTGCACTCATCAGGGACATCCTCAACTAGATCAGCTTGCCCAGATCCTGCTCCAGCCTCACCTTGAATATCTCCAGGGATGGGGCCTCAACCACCTCCCTGGGCAACCCGTTGCTATGCTCCACCATCCCCATGGTAAGGAGGCTCTAGAGTTTTGAAGCTCCAGGTGCACAAACCAAAACCAAACTGAACACAACCAACCAACAACTGCAGCTTGATTCATTAGCTTCCTAAAGTCCCTTGGTTTTTAAAGAGCCAACTTTTGGTCTCCTTTTCCAGTATGAAAACCCAGCAGGTTGAGAGCATTTTGTCCAGACAGCAATGAGGAGGAAATGCTGCTGCTGGGGACTTCATCATCTGCTCCTCTGCTCTATTAGAAAACAAACCAACCAACCAACCATCCCAAAACCCAGGATGGTATTTTCAAAGGAAGCTTTTAAATGCAATAATATATCTAAGTGTCTAGAGTCCAACCTCAATCTGCTCTGCCCTCATGTCAAACCACTGCCTCTCCTCTGGTCCCTAAAGAAGTCCCTCAGCTACCAATGCTGCTCTCACCTGGGGAGCCCCTAAGTGACTCAGATTTTGCCTTGGAAATGAAGGGTCCCAGGCCCTGGATGGCTTTAAAGACATAGAATCACAGAATTGTGAGGGTTGGAAGGAATCCTCAAGGCTCATCCAGTCCCAACCCCCTGCCATGGCCAGGGACACCTCACACTACAGCAGGTTGCTCACAGCCACATCCAGCCTGGCTGCAAACACCTCCAGGCAGGAGGCTTCCACCACCTCCCTGGGCAACCTCTGCCAGGCTCTCACCACCCTCATGGCCAACAACTTCTTCCTCACATCCAAGCTCAATCTCCCCACTTCTAGTTCTCTTCCTTGCGGTTGGAATGAGCACACCACAGGGCTGAGCCCTTGTGCTCTGCTGGCAGGTAAGAGCAGAGAGCACCAACAGACAGCTGATTTCCTCTGCACTGCCTCCCATCCCCTGCAGCTTTCACTTCTGCTCCAGCAGGAGGCTAATAGGTAATGGATTGCTGGGGGGGCAGAAGGAGCAAATAGTTAACTTTGTTTGAAAAGGAGCACACAGTTAAAAAACAACTAAAAGCAAGCTTGGAGCCTGCTCTGTTGTGCCCATGAACTTGATCCTTCTGAAGAACACACAGTGTCCAAGAAAAATTTCCTCCTCCCAGAGTCTGTGGCCTGGGACTGGAGCCACTCTCTCCCCACTTCTAGTTTTGCTCCATCCCCCCCCAGTCCTATCACTCCCTGACACCCTCAAAAGTCCCTCCCAGCTTTCTTGGAGCCCCCTGCAGACACTGAAAGGCCACAATTAGGTCTCCTGGGAGCCTTCTCCTCTCCACACTGAACAACCCCAACTCCCTCAGCCTGTCCTCACAGCAGAGGTGCTCCAGCCCTCTAACAACAGTTTGAAACCCTAACCTAGTTGACATTAGTCACAAAGCAAGGGCCAGAGTGTGGGAATTAATAGGAGCCAGATGCAAGTACTTAATGGTAACCACCCACTTAATCTTGGGGAGCTCAGCAGCCTAACAAAAGCATTAGCCACTGACATCCACTTAGCAAACATGATCCAATCAATACCAGGATTCCCTTTTTTAAGTGCTGAACTGCTTTGGACACACAGAAAAAACAATGTGGTTTCAATCAGACCAAACTGCACCACAAGAGAAAAAAAGGAGGGGAGGGGAGAAAAAGGTTTGTAAAAAAGGCCAAGCCTGAGGGCTTTAAACCCTGCACTGAAAGGAATAACATGGGATTCAGGCTGGGAGCATGGGGGAAGGAAAGAAGTGGTCCCCTCAGTCATTGTTACAGAGTACAGAATTAACCAGGTTGGAAAAGACCTTTGAGATCAAGTCCAACCCATCACCCAACACCACCTAATCAACTAAACCATGGCACCAAGTGCCTCATCCAGGCTCTTCCTAGACACCTCCAGGGATGGGGACTCCACCACCTCCCTGGGCAGCACATTCCAATGGCCAATCTCTCTTGCTGGGAAGAATTTCTTCCTAACATCCAGCCTAAACCTCCCCTGGCACAGCTTGAGACTGTGTCCTCTTGTTCTGGTGCTGGGTGCCTGGGAGAAGAGACCAACCCCCACCTGGCTACAACCTCCCTTCAGGGAGTTGGAGAGAGCAAGAAGGTCTCCCCTGAGCCTCCTCTTCTCCAGGCCATCACACACAGGTTTCACCTTAGATGATCAACCTCCCCCAGTGCTGGACTTCCACTGAAACATGGAA
Source organism: Melanerpes formicivorus (assembly GCF_026170545.1). Lineage (NCBI taxonomy): Eukaryota > Metazoa > Chordata > Aves > Piciformes > Picidae > Melanerpes > Melanerpes formicivorus. Next base: position 589,105 of record NW_027142518.1, on the reverse strand, counting down.
TGTTGGCAGAGCTGTAAGGGGAGGAACAGTCAATTTCCCTTCGCTTTTCTCCTCCTGATTGCCCTCATTTACATTAACTGCAAGAGCTAATGGAGCAAGGCTGTCACAATCCTGGTTCAGCAGTGCTGGCTAACCGCGAACACTAAGAGGGTGGTCAGGAACACAGAGCAGAACGACAGCAATGACACTTTAGCTTCAGTGGGGGAAATACATACCAAAAGCAGAGACAAAAACTAACAAACAAGCAACAAAAAGAGAAAAGAAACTTACACACAGGTTAAAAAGCACCGAACAAACCCAAGAATAAAAGCAAACCAAAGCAAAACTCAGACAAAACCAAACCAAACCCCAAACAAACCCAAACAGAAACTCAACCCAAACACAAGCCAAGCCAAACTCCAACCCCCAACCAAACCCCAAACCCAACCCCCAATCCTAAACCCCAAACAAACCTCAAACACAACCCCAAACCCCAAGCCAACCCAACCCCCAACCCCCAAACAAACCCAAGCAAAAACCCAACCAAACCCCAAACCAACCCAAACCCCAACCAAACCCCCAAACCCCTAACCGCCAACCCAAACCCCAAGCCAACCCAAACCCCAACCAAACCCCAACCCCACCCCCACCCCCAAGCCCCAAACCCACCCCCAAGCCAACCCCAAACCCAACCCTGAAACCAAACCCCAAACCCAAGCTACAACCCCCAAACCAAACCCCAAACCCAAGCCACAACCCCCAAAACAAACCCCAACCCTAACCCAAAACCCAAACCCAACCAAAACCCAAACCAACCCCAAACCCCAAGCCCCAAACAAACCCCAAACCAAACCCCAACTCAACACCCAATCCTAACCTAAACCCCAAACCCAACCAAAACCCAACCCAAACCCCAACCCAACCCCAAACCCAACCCCAAGCACCAAACAAACCCCAACCCCAACCAAAACCCAAACCAAACCCCAAACCAACTCCAAACCCAACCCCAAGCCCCAAACCAACCCCAAACCAAACCCCAAACCCAACCAAAACCCAAACCAAACCCCAAACCAACTCCAAACCCAACCCCAAGCCCCAAACCAACCCCAAACCAAACCCCAAGCCCCAAACAAACCCCAAACCAAACCCCAACCCAACGCCCAACCCTAACCCAAAACCCAAACCCAACCATAACCCAAACCAACCCCCAAACCAACCCCAAACCCAACCCTAAGTCCCAAACAAACCCCAAACCATACCCCAAACCAAACCCCAAACCCAACCAAAACCCAAACCAAACCCCAAACCAACCCCAAACCCAACCCTAAGTCCCAAACAAACCCCAAACCATACCCCAAACCAAACCCCAACCCAACATCCAACCCCAAGCCTCAAACCCCAACCCAACCCCAACTCAGCCCAAACCCCAGCCCAACCCAAAACCAAACCCAACCCCAAACAAACTCAACCCAACCCCAAACCAAACCCCTACCCCAAACCCCAACCCCAACCCTCAAACCCCAACCAACACTCAAAAACTAAAAGAGAGAAAAGGACAGCAGTTAGCACTCAGTCTATCAAACATTAACTGCCCCAAACCATGTCAGGATCCAAAAGAGTCTGGTTATCAAAAAACACCCCAAACCCCCAACCACCCCCAAACTGCTGCTTTTACAAAGCTGAGTTTCTTGGCTCTTTCCTTCCCAAGGTCACAGGGAGCAGGTTTTTAGGATTCAAAGCCCTGGTTAACCCTTCCAGGATATTGCCTCTGCTGGCTTCACAGCTGAGGGAGGATGGACAGACATGAGTGGGCTTCCTGAAATAAATATTCATCCCCACATGCCTCAGTCAAATATTAACAGCAGGGCCTTGCTCTGAGAGCACAGCCACAGGAAAGCTGAAAGTGCAGACTGACAAGAGTCACAGAGTGTGAGGGGCTGGAAGGGAGCTGCAGAGAGCAGCCAGGCCAAGCCCCCTGCCACAGCAGGAGCACCCAGGGCAGCTCACACAGCAACACATCCAGCTGGCTTTGCAATGCCTCCACACAAGGACACTCCACAACCTCTCTGGGCAGCCTGCTCCAGCCCTCTCACACCCCTCACAGCCAAAAAGCTTTCCCTCCTCTTCCCCTGGCACCTCCTCTGCTCCAGCTGACACCCAGTGCCCCTTGGGCTCTCCTTGCACATCCCTCAGCAGAGCCTGGCTGCCTCCTCCCCACACTGCCCTGCACATCTTCAGCCCCAGCACTGAGGGCAGCCCTCAGGCTCCTCTGCTCCAAGCTCCAAGCCCCAGCTGCCTCAGCCTGGCCTCACAGGGAGATCTTCCACTGCCTGCAGCAGCTTGGGGGCTCTGCCATCCACTCTCTCCAGCACTTCCCTCAGCTCCTTCTTGACCTGAGGGGCCCAGACCTGGACACAAGATTCCAGCTGTGGCCTCCCCAGGGCAGAGCAGAGGGGCATGGGCAGGGACACCTCCCACCAGCCCAGCTTGCTCAAGGCTTCCTCCAGCCTGGCCCTGAACACCTCCGGGGAGGGGACAAACAAGCCCAAGGCACCCCAGGTGCACAAGGAATCCTCTGTCTGTTTCTCAGGTCACTTGTGGATGTCTTGCCTGCCCTGCCCTCAGAAGCTCCTCATTCTCACAGCAGTTACACTACAAGGAAAATCCTCACCCTGGTTTCAGTTCCACCTCTCTGCTGCACTCTGCTAGAGCAAAGATGTCTCCCTTGCACGTGTAGCTGACCTTGCCCCCATCCCCACACCTGAGGACTGAGGAGACCTCTCCCTAAAACACTCTCTCTAGACTCTGCTTGTCTGGACAGAAAGGAGTAGAAGAGAAAGAGATCATGCAGGCAGTGCTGACTGAGATTTCAGGAGAGAAACAGAATCACAGCATCAGCCAGGTTGGAAAAGACCTCAGAGATCATCAAGTCCAACCTATGACCTAACACCTCCTGACAACTAAACCAAGGCTCCAAGTGCCACATCCAAGCCTCTGTTGAACACCTCCGGGGGTGGTGACTCCACCACCTCCCTGGGCAGCACATCCCAATGGCTAACAACTCTCTCAGTGAAGAACTTTCTCCTCACCTCAAGCCTAAACCTCCCCTGGCACAGCTTGAGACTGTGTCCTCTTGTTCTGGTGCTGGGTGCCTGGCAGAAGAGACTAACCCCCACCTGCCTACAACCTCCCTTCAGGGAATTGGAGAGAGCAAGAAGGTCTCCCCTGAGCCTCCTCTTCTCCAGGCTAAGCAACCCCAGCTCCCTCAGCCTCTCCTCACAGGGCTGTGCTCCAGACCCCTCCCCAGCCTTGTTGCCCTTCTCTGGACACATGCCCCAGCCTCATCCCACTGCCAAGGAGACAGTCAGGAAATGCCACAATGCTCAAGCCCAGGCAGTGCTCTGCACTCATGACTCAGCCTAGCATGCAGCAACTCTTGCCAAGAGTTGCAAGAGCCAATGGCAGGGTTCAGCAAAACTCCTCACAGCTGGCCAGGTCTCCCTCACAAAGTTACTCTTCTCCTCCACATGACCTGGCAAAGAAAAGAATGTGAAAACTCCCCTCCTCCCTAAGCTGAGGCTAGCTCTGCAGCATCACAAGGATTCCACCACAGCCCTACAACAGAGGGTCCAGGGATGTGGTTGAGGCCCCATCCCTGGAGACACTCAGGATCAGCCTGGATGTGTCCCTGGGCAGCCTGCTCTGGCTGGAGCTGTCCCTGCTGCCTGCAGGGGGTTGGACAGGATGCACACCTGGAGTACTACACCCAGATCTGGAGCCTTTATTACAGGAAGGACTGGCTGGAGAGCAGCCCTGAAGAAAAGGCCTTGGGGGTGCTGGGGGAGGAGAAGCTCCACAGGAGCCAGCAGTGAGCACTTGCAGCCCAGAGAGCCAAGCAGAGCCTGGGCTGCAGCAAGAGAAGTGTGGCCAGCAGGGCCAGGGAGGGCATTCTGCCCCTCTCCTCCACTCTGCTGAGACCACAGCTGCAGCTCTGGGGCCAGGTCTGGAGCCTCTGTGCCAGGAAGGATGTGGAGGTGCTGGAAGGTGTCCAGAGAAGGGCCAGGAGGATGAGCAGAGGGCTGGAGCTGCTCTGCTGTGAGGACAGACTGAGAGAGTTGGGGCTGTGCAGTGTGGAGAGGAGAAGGCTCTGAGGAGACCTTCTTGTGGCCTTCCAGGATCTGCAGGGGGCTCCAAGAAAGCTGGGGAGGGACTTTTGAGGCTGTCAGGGAGTGATAGGACTGCGGACAGTCAGGGAAGACATATAGGATGAGAACTGATGGTAGTTGAGGATCCATCCTTATAGAAATGCAAGGTGAGACTCAAGGAGGCTCTGGGCAATCTGCTCTAGTTGAGGATGTCCCTGCTGACTGCAGGGGGGTTGGACTGGTTGAGCTTTGGAGCTCCCTTCCAACCCAAACCTGATTTACACAGGAAGAATCACAGAATCAGTAAGGTTGGAAAAGACCTCAGAGATCATCAAGTCCAACCTGTCACCCATGACTGACTAAACCACGGCTCCAAGTGCCACATCCAATGCCCTCTTGAACACCTCCAGGGATGGGGACTCCACCACCTCCCTGGGCAGCACATTCCAATGGCAAACAACTCTCTCTGGGAAGAACTTTCTCCTCACCTCCAGCCTAAGCCTCCCCTGGTGCAGATTGAGACTGTGCAGCTCCATGCTCTGTTTTGTTGCTCTCCCATGTCCCTGGGTCTCCCTCCTGAACCATCCCTCTGGCATCTCTCTGTGAGAAACCTCAAGCAGTGTTTCACCCCACCCTCATGCACAACAGCAAAATGCCCTGTTGGGCAGCATGGGAGAGCCAAAGCAATACTCTTCCTCACCCTTTCCAGCAGCTGTGCTGCCTGCACAGTTTGGGGGAAGGTAGGAGGGTTGCTGCCCACCCTCGCTCCCCTTTTGCCCTAAGCTTTCCATGAGGTACCAACAAATCTCAGCTGAAGCTCTCAGTGAATGGAGATCAGGATAATGCACAGAGGAACTCCAAACCCATCATCAAAAATGCCTGGAGCTGCAGAGAAACCAGCTGTCCAACATGGGCAGGGCTCAGATGAGTCCTGCAGCAGCCACAGGGCTCCTGCTTTTCACCTCCCCTCTCTCCCTGTTCAAAGAGAAGGGAAAAAAATCCCCAAATCCACTTTCAGCTCAATTACTGGAGGCCATTTCCTCTGGTACTCTGCTTCCAAATAAGAGGGCAGGCAGCTGCCAATTAACTGCACAAAGACAAGCAGAAAATCCCAGGCTCTGAAAGGCTTGCAGGAGTGATGCCCCTGGTGCAAGCTTTGCCTCCCTGCCTGCTCCTGCACACACAGCAAAGAGCTTCCTCTCTCTCCCTCTGCTCTCTAGTTTGGCTTCTCCAGTGGCTGCCAGACACAGGAACGTTCAAGGAGCTGTCTGTTGGAATCCTAGGATGGCTCAGAGGGCAAGGGAGCTCAGAGCTCAGCTCCTCCAAGCTCCCCACCATGCCCAGGGACACCTCTCAGCTCCGCTCAGCTGCTCAAGGCCTCATTCAGCCTGGCCTTCAACACCCCCAGCAAGGAGGCAGCCACAGCCTCCCTGGGCAGCCTGGGCCACACTCTCACCACCCTCACCCTCAACAACTTCTGCCTCAGCTCCACTCTGACCCTGTTCTGCCTCAGCTCCAAACCATTCCCCCTTGGCCTGGCTCCAGACCCCCTCAGCAAAAGTCTCTCTGCAGCCTTCCTGCAGGATGCCTTCAGCTCCTGGCAGGCAGCTCTGAGGTGCCCCTGGAGCCTTCTCTTCTGCAGGCTGAACACCCCCAGCTCCCTCAGCCTGTGCTCACAGCAGAGCTGCTCCAGCCCTTGCAGCATCTTGGTGGCCTCCTCTGGCCTCCCTCCAGCAGCTCTGTGTCCTTCTCCTGCTGGGGACCCCAGAGCTGGAGGTGAGGTCTCAGCAGAACCAATGATTCAAATTCACCAGGGGCAAGGGTTTGAAAGGAGAGCAGAGCAGATGGAGATTGGCTGTGAGGAACAAGTTCTGCCCCAGGAGGCTGCTGCAACACTGCAACAGGTTGCCCAGGGAGGGAGCTGAGGCTTCATGGCTGGAGCTGTTGAAGGTGAGGCTGGAGAAGGCTGTGAGCAAGCTGCTGTGGTGGAGGATGTCCCTGCTGAGTGCAGGGGGTTGGATGGATGCCCTCTGGAGCTCCCTTCCAACCCAACCCATTCTCTGCCTCTCTGGTATGACAGCCCATGAACAGAAGCAGCTAATGAAAGACAGAAAGGCTGAAGGCTGCAAAGTGGTCAGACACAAACTACACCTCCAGGTTCCAGCCTGTGGGTGCAAGCTGGTACCAAACACCTGGCTTATGCCTGACTCTGATGTGGAGCTCAGAGGCCACCAGCACTTTTTGTGGGGCAAATTTCACCTCCAGTTCTCTGTAGAAAAGAATCTGCTGCTCCTGGCCAACAGCTCACTCTGAGTGCTGATCACAGCTCCAAGCTGACAGACCTGCACTGCAGGTAAGGAGGGAGCAGAAAGCCATCCAGGAGCAGCCCCTCTCCACGTGCTGTGCTGTATGCCTCCATCATAGGGCAAGATCAGAAGTGGAAAGGCAACTTCCTGTGCTTCAGAACATAAATAGACATTCTCAGTGCAGTTGTTACAGCTGTGGTGCTCCCCCACTCTCAGCTCTGGGCCCTCTCTCATTTTTTTTCTCCCCCCCCCCCCATACCACCCACCACACTTGGATCAGCTTCCAATTTCCTTTTTACCTAATGCCCTAAAGCTCCTCAGAAGCCAATTTCCCCCTCAAGCCTTCCTACAGCTGCCAGATGTAGGACCCCCTCAACATCCTACTCAACAAGATGGAGAGATGGACGTTTGCTGGGTGGGCTGTTCAGGGCATAAGGAATTGCCTGGATGGTCACAGGCAGAGGGTAGAGCTCAATGGCTCAGATTCCAGGCAGAGAGCAGTGACAGAGGTGTGCCTCAGGGGTCCATACTGGGACCACCTCTGTTCAGCTTGGGGATGATGGGCGGGGGGAGAAGCTGGGCAGGAGGCAGCAATGGGCACTGGCAGCACAGAAGGCCAAGGGCAGCCTGGGCTGCATCCAAAGCAGTGTGGCCAGAGCTGGAGAGAGAGGATCCTGCCCCTCTGCTCTGCTCTGGGCAGACCTCACCTGCAGGGCTGGGGCCAGCTCTGGAGCCCTCAGCACAGGAAGGACATGGACCCGGTGGAGGGGCTCCAGAGGAGGGACACAAAGATGACCAGAGAGTTGGAGAACCTCTGCTGTGATGACAGGCTAAGGGAGCTGGGGGTGTGCAGCCTGGAGAGGAGAAGGCTCCAGGCAGACCTCACAGCAGCCTGCCAGGACCTGAAGGGGCTCCAAGAAGGTTGCAGAGGGACTGTGCCCAAAGGCCTGCAGGGACAGCAGCAGGGGCAATGGTTTGAAAGGAGAGCAGAGCAGATGGAGATTGGCTGTGAGGAACAAGTTCTGCCCCAGGAGGCTGCTGCAACACTGCCACAGGTTGCCCAGGGAGGGAGCTGAGGCTCCATGGCTGGAGCTGTTGAAGGTGAGGCTGGAGAAGGCTGTGAGCAAGCTGCTGTGGTGGAGGATGTCCCTGCTGAGTGCAGGGGGTTGGACTGGGTGAGCTTTGGAACTCACTCCCAACCCAGACCACTCTATGATTCTATGATTATTTTACCCAGAGTCTCTGCACCATTTCATGGCCAAATTGCTGTCCTGGTGCTGGTGGAAGAGAGCTTCACTTCCTCCAGTGCTTGCTCCTGCTCTGGCAGGGTGCTTGGACTGGATGCTCTCTGAAGGCCCCTCCCCAACCCCTAACAGCCTCCAAAGGTCACACACAGAGGAAGGAGGGCACTGTATTAACAGCAATCTCTGCCCCACAGCCTTCTCTAAACAGGGTGGGGGGAACCCCAAACCCAACCCAGAGCACAACCGTGGGACTGCAACGCCAACCAATTAAGTGCCCCCTTGCCTAATGTCTCTGAAAGTCCTTTCCCAGAGCTTTACTCCCAGCAGTGCTCCTCAGTTTTGCCTGCAGGAAATCTTGAGTCTTGCTGCAGAGCAAATCAAAGGGAATGAAACATGAAAGCACTGTGACAGCTGAGCAGCTCTGCTGCAGGAGCCACGCTGCTCCGCGGGGGCACTGAAGCGCTCCGCTCTGCTCGGCCTTCCTCCTCCTCTTCCTCCTTCTTCAGACATATTTAATCATTTATCAGTTCATCCATGCCTAGCTCAGCAGCAAGCAGAGGCATCCTGCTGCAGTGGATGCCTGGAGCTGTTAGCAGCCTGGCACCGTTGGGTGCTGTGCACCGTGTGATTCCTCACCAGAGGAATCCCTCTGCCTCTAATGGGAGGCTAAGGGGTGCGTGGACCCCCCCTGCCTCAACACCATTGCCAACGACCCTCTGCCATCACAGGGCATAAAAAGCATCAAAGAGATGCCTTGTTCACCCTGCAGCACCTTGCACTGACTGAATGCCCTCCCCTTAGCTGGCTCACAGAAAGGCTGGCAAACTGACTGCAGATGGCAAGGTGTTTGCTGCTGGCATGCCTCTGCCCAGCTCCTTCCCCTCCTTCTTGACCATCCATCTCCCTGTGAGGCCAGGCTGAGGCAGCTGGGGCTTGGAGCTTGGAGCAGAGGAGCCTGAGGGCTGCCCTCAGTGCTGGGGCTGAAGCTGTGCAGGGCAGTGTGGGGAGGAGGGAGCCAGGCTCTGCTGAGGGATGTGCAAGGCCAGCCCAAGGGGCACTGGGCGGCAGCTGGAGCAGAGAATCACAGAATCAACCAGGTAGGAAGGGAACTCCAAGATCATCAAGCCCAACTGATCACCTAACCCTAACTAATCAACTAGAGCATGACAATAAGTGCCTCATCCAGGCTTTTCTTCAACACCTTAAACACACAGAAGGTGCCAGGGGAAGAGGAGGGAAAGCTTTTTGGCTGTGAGGGTGTGAGAGGGCTGGAGCAGGCTGCCCAGAGAGGTTGTGGAGCCTCCTTGTGTGGAGGCATTGCAAAGGCAGCTGGATGTGTTGCTGTGTGAGCTGCCCTGGGTGCTCCTGCTCTGGCAGGGGGCTTGGCCTGGAGGCTCTCTGGAGCTCCCTTCCAGCCCCTCACACTCTGTGCTGCTGTGACTCCATGTGGACCAGAAGCAAGCTTCTGCCCTTGCTGGGGTACATCCTGGCTGTCCAGTTTTATTCAAGTCAGTGCAAAGCAAGTTAGCTTGAGCTGAACTTTCCAGATTTAAGGAGGTGTTGGATGTTCAGAAGAGTGAAAAGGGTCTCCCTTCCCATCTGTAGAACAATGGGGACTCTCTAAATAATGCCCAAAGTGGCTGGGAGGACTGCCACAGGTTGCCCAGGGAGGCTGTGTCTGCCTCCTCCCTGCAGGTGTTCACAAGGTCTTGGGTGACAGGTTGGACTTGATCTCTGAGGTCTTTTCCAACCTTATTGATTCATTCCATGATTAAGAGACCCAAGCAATCAAACACAACCCCAACAAAAGCTGGAGCTGAAGGAAAGGAATGAAAGAAGTCAGGGAGCCTGCAAAGGGAATTCATTCCTCAGGTCAGCCAGAGGGAGAGACTCTAGCCAGGGCCTTGCCCTCCTCAGGGTGGAAATCTGCACTCCACATTATGCCCAGAGGAAGTTCATCCACTGGAGCTGAATGATGAAACCATCACTCAGAATGATTTCACTGTAAGTTTGGTGTCTGGGTGTTGTTTGCTTGATCTTTATGCTTTTCCAACCAAGAAAGAAGCTGCAAGGCACTTTAAAGCTCAACTGCATTAAGGCTCATGCAGGGTAGGTCAGCTGGAGAAGCTCTGATTCCCTCTGGGTGTTTTGATGATCTTGACTTCTCCCCACACACACACATTGTAGTTCCTCCCTCTCTCTCAGTACATCACATCCATGGCTGTCAAGCCCTGACCAGCAAGGCTTGAGCAGGTGAACATCCTTCAGATTCCACCTTTTATACTTTTTTCAGAGGTATTTAGCAGGTTCCTCCTGCGTGGAGGTGTTTGCAGCCAGGCTGGCTGTGGCTGTGAGCAACCTGCTGTAGTGTGAGGTGTCCCTGGCCATGGCAGGGGGTTGGGACTGGCTGCTCCTTGAGGTCCCTTCCAGCCCTGACAGTTCTGTGATTCTCTAAAGATGCTTTGGATTAATTACTAATGCTGGACAAAGAGTTCAAAGCCTCCTCCAGCACTGCTGAATCCTTTACCCTGTTTGCAAGCTTCAGGAGAATGGCTTTGCATAACCACAGACTGTGAGGAGTTGGAAGGGAACCTCCAGAGACCACCCAGTCCAACACCCTGCCAGAGCAGGAGCACCAGCCTGGAGAAGAGAAGGTTCCAGGGAGACCCCAGAGCAGCCTCCCAGTACCTGAAGGGGGCTACAAGAAAGCCAGGAAGGGACTTTTGGCAAGGGCTGGGAGTGATAGGATGAGAAGGAATGGATTGCCTTGAGCAACCTGGGCTGGTGGGAGGTGTCCCTGCCCATGGCAGGGGGAGTTGGAACTGGATGATCTTCAAGGTCCCTTCCAACCCAAACCACTCTGTGACTCTGAATCACACTGGTTCAAGGAGAATTACATGGACAAAATCTAGCCTAACAAAGGAGTACAGGAAAGCATCCAGATGGTAGACCAAAGGCTACACTTTGCTCAGGAGCGCAGACAGCCAGTGCAGAGAAAGTTCAGAGGCCTCACTGAGAGATCTCCCCAAACTTGTCATTTAGCCACAGCACAGCTGCCCTAGATGCACACAGCAGTCTCCCTGTTCCAGCACTGAAGGAGATCAGGGAAATTCCTTGCAGGACTGATGGTGGAATTGCTTGCTCCATTGACTGGCAGAGACTCTGTCCCCATAGCTTCCCAGTGCTGCATTTTCATCACAGAGAGGCTCAGGCTTGCTGGAAGGGAGCTCAGAGCTCATCTCCTCCAAGCTCCCCACCATGCCCAGGGACACCTCTCAGCTCCACTCAGGTGCTCAAGGCCTCATCCAGCCTGCCCTTCAACACCCCCAGCAAGGAGGCAGCCACAGCCTCCCTGGGCAGCCTGGGCCAGACTCTCACCACCCTCACACTCAACAACTTCTGCCTCAGCTCCACTCTGACCCTGCTCTGCCTCAGCTCCAAACCATTCCCCCTTGGCCTGGCTCCAGACCCCCTCAGCAAGAGTCTCTCTGCAGCCTTCCTGCAGGATGCCTTCAGCTCCTGGCAGGCAGCTCTGAGGTGCCCCTGGAGCCTTCTCTTCTGCAGGCTGAACATCCCCAGCTCCCTCAGCCTGTGCTCACAGCAGAGCTGCTCCAGCCCTTGGAGCATCTTGGTGGCCTCCTCTGGCCTCCCTCCAGCAGCTCTGTGTCCTTCTGCTGCTGGGGACCCCAGAGCTGGAGGCAGGATTGGAGATGAGGTCTGAGCAGAACAGAGCCCAGGGGCAGAATCCCCTCTCCTGCCCTGCTGCCCACACTCCTCTGGCTGCAGCCCAGGATCCTTCTCATGCTGGAGACAGAGGAAGAGAGGCAGCAAGGGCAAGAGGGGCAGCAAGGGCAAGAGGGGCAGCAAGGGCAAGATTGATAGTAGTAGTAGCAGTAACAATAGCAATGACACAAGTAAACCCACAAAGAGCACTAGCCACACAAGGAGCACTCCAGCAAGGTCTTCTGCTGACAATGGGAAAGAGGAAATCCTTTGGGAGAGAGCAGAGGCAGAGCTCTCCACGCCAGGCAGAGGCTTTGCAGGGCTGCTGGCAGCCCTCTTTTAAAGCTCATTTTTAGCCTTCTGCAATGGAAAACCTTTGAAAGTATTCAGCCCTGATTAGATCAAACCTTTCCCTCCCCAGCCCAGCGAATGAGGTCTGGCATTTCAGCTGCCTGAGTGCAGAGTGAAGCCTAGGGGAGGAGAGGAGACTTTAAGCTTCACTGACACATCCTCCATCGCAGAGCCATGCCAGGCAGCCTTTTTTGGGTCACTGCTAATCAGCAAGAACATTAAAGCTTAGCTCTGCTGCAACCATGGGGAGGGGAATCTCTCTCTTTTATTCTCTGCTAGCAAAAAAACCCCAGTCCCCATGGCTGTGGTGAGCAGCCAGGCAAGGGGCCACTTACTCTCCAGCCCTGTCCTGCTGAAGCCAGCGGTGCTGCAGCAGCTCCACTGGGGAGCAAAGGCAGCTTGCTACATCCCCAGGACATCACAATGCTGCTGAGCTTGCACGTGGTGTGGTCTGGGTTTGCAGCACCCTGGTGAGGAGGCAGCTTAAGCAGGGATGGAGCTCAGAGAAGCTCATCAGAAACCCACCAGGTGATTGGTACCAAGCAAAGACATCAGCAGCCCCCTTCTGGCTCACAGGCTCAGCAAAGCTGCTGCATCTCTGAGCTGCTTGGTGCTGCTAAAATCAGCTGGCAAGAGGCTCTCAGTACCCTGCTCAGGCTTCTGCTCTTTGCTGCTTGTTCTCTTTGAAGTTCTTCAGATGTGAGAAGCAAGGCTGTCCTGCTGGCTGCCAAGTCATCCAAGCCCCAGCTTTCCCCCCCCCTCCATTAAAACAGCAGCTGATGAGAAGCAGCAGGTCCTTATTTTAACCTCAGCAGAGATTTGCCCTCAAATTAATCATCCATGCTATGAGCAACTGAAGGAACTGAGAGTTCCCTGTGGCATCTGGAGAGATGCTGCACTTGGGGCTCTGCAAACAGGCTGCAGTGCTGCATGCTCTGCTGCTCCCATGGCCTTCCAGCTACTTCAGCACCAACTGGAACCCTCACATGGATGACAGAAGGTCCTCCCTGACTTCAAGTCATGCAACCTTCAAGTGAGTACTGTGACTTCAAGGTGGACCCCAAATAACGACACAGAGCCTCTTCAGAGGTTAGGTGTATTAGCTTAAAGGAGGTTTACATCCCTCCACCTACCCTCCCCATCCATCCATCTATCTACCCTCCCATCCATCCATCCATCTGCTTGCACCCCAGCAGGCAGCTGTGTGCTGAGCTGCATCCAGAGCAGGGAGAGCAGCAGCACAGGGAGGGGATTCTGCCCCTCTGCTCTGCTCAGACTCCACCTGCAGCACTGCCTCCAGTTCTGGGGTCCCCAGCACAAGAGGGACCTCGAGCTGCTGGAGAGGGTCCAGAGGAGGCCACAAAGATGCTCAGAGGGCTGCAGAACCTCCCCTGTGGGGACAGGCTGAGAGAGTTGGGGCTGTTCAGCCTGGAGAAGAGAAGGCTCCAGGAAGACCTCAGAGCAGCCTTCCAGTACCTGAAGGGAGCTACAAGAAAGCCAGGAAGGATTTTTCACAAGGGCTGGGAGTGATAGGATGAGAGGGAATGGATTGGAGCTTGAGGAGGGCTGATTGAGACTGGAGATTAAGGAAGAAATTCTTCCCAGTGAGGCTGGTGAGAGTCTGGCACAGGTTGCCCAGGGAGGCTGTGGCTGCCTCCTGCCTGGGGGTGTTGAAGGCCAGGCTGGATGAGGCTTTCAGCAAGCTGGGCTGGTGGGAGGTGTCCCTTTATCATCCTCATAGCTTTCCCTTGGGCTCTCTCCAGCAGATCCCTGTCTCTCTTCAATTGGGAGCCCAAAACTGGACACAGTAGTCTAGGTGTGGTCTCCCAGGAGAGAAATCCAATGCTCTGCCTCAGTGAAAGCATTTCCTAACTTTTAAGGAATGACAAAATTACCTCTGTGCACTGCAATTACTGAACACCTTTCCTTCCCTTGGCTCCTGGAGCCAGAAAGTCTGCACATCAGCACCACAGCTTTCCAGGCCTCCTTTTGTGTGTGTTGCAAGCACTGCTACGTAAGGCTGAGTTCACCTCTCCATCCTGCCATCCCTCTGTGCCTTGGGAAGCTACCAGCTGCAGTTTGTTACCCACCAGGACCAAGGTGCCAAGCACATAAAGCTGCCCCTTCATCAAACCATGGACTCCTAGGATGGCTCAGGCTGGAAGGGAGCTCAGAGCTCATTGCCTCCAAGCTCCCCACCATGCCCAGGGACACCTCTCAGCTCCACTCAGCTGCTCAAGGCCTCATCCAGCCTGGCCTTCAACACCCCCAGCAAGGAGGCAGCCACAGCCTCCCTGGGCAGCCTGGGCCACACTCTCACCACCCTCACCCTCAACAACTTCTGCCTCAGCTCCACTCTGACCCTGCTCTGCCTCAGCTCCAAACCATTCCCCCTTGGCCTGGCTCCAGATCCCCTCAGCAAAAGTCTCTCTGCAGCCTTCCTGCAGGATGCCTTCAGCTCCTGGCAGGCAGCTCTGAGGTGCCCCTGGAGCCTTCTCTTCTGCAGGCTGAACACCCCCAGCTCCCTCAGCCTGTGCTCACAGCAGAGCTGCTCCAGCCCTTGCAGCATCTTGGTGGCCTCCTCTGGCCTCCCTGCAGCAGCTCTGTGTCCTTCTCCTGCTGGGGACCCCAGAGCTGGAGGCAGGATTGGAGGTGAGGTCTGAGCAGAGCAGAGCCCAGGGGCAGAATCCCCTCTCCTGCCCTGCTGCACACACTGCTCTGTCTGCAGCCCAGGATCTGAGCTAGTGAAGAGGGTTTTGCTGGCTCAGAAGCAGATGAGCAGCTTTCCCAGGAGTGTTTTTAGAGGAGACTGGCTCAGTGTTAGGAAAAACACTAAACAACTAAGTCAAGGCTTATGCATGATGAAGGGCTGGGGAATGTTAAACATCTTTCCCTTCAGCTTTGGCAGGGCTTAGCAAATCATGATTGAATCACACTCCCAGGCCAGCACTGTCAGGGACCTCTGCAAGTGCTCAACAAGACATAAAGAGAAGATAAACAGAAGAATGGAGAAGACATTTGACCAGGAAGGACACAGCCATTTGTTCTCAAGCTCTGGAGCAAAACAAATGTGAAGATGTCTCAGGAAGGAGAGATGGGAAGAGATAAGGAAGAAGACTGAGTTTCACCTCCCTCTCTAAATTATGGGTGTCCTGCAGCTACAAATCTGGCTTGGACCTTTGGGTGGGTGTCAGCACCCTGCAGACATGCAGCTGAGGGCTCCAGAACACTTCAGTGTGAGTTTACCACAGCAGAAGTTCAATGGGAGGGGAGGGCTGCCAGCTTTCCATCAGCAGGGCAGGGCATGAGCTCAGATCAGTCCAAATCACTCCCATGCAGGTTTTGGGGGATGCTGTGAAGTGCTTCACTCAAGATTCATAGCTCCATAGATTCATAGAATGGTGTAAGTTGGAAGGGACCTCGAAGATCACCCAGTTCCAACCCCCCTGCTATAGCCAAGGACACCTCACACCAGCCCAGCTTGCTCAGGGCCTCATCCAGCCTGGCATTCAGCACCTCCAGGGAGGAGGCAGCCATAGCCTCCCTGGGCAACCTGTGCCAGAGTCTCACCAGCCTCACTCTAAAGAGTTTCTTCCTCATCTCCAGTCTCAATCTGTTTCCAGACTCTAATATATAGGACAACACAAACCAGCTTTCAAAACAGGGAAAACTGGAGGGGTGGAAAGCCCAACAGTAAGAAAAAGCCACAAAATCCCAGCCCCTGTCTGAGCCATCCTTCAGATAGCAGTGGCAACCAGGCTGAACCAGGCACAGAGCTCCTTCAGAACCAGGTCAGTGTCTCATTTCAGAAGCTAGGCTTCCTACCTCCTCATTCTCCCACCTAAACCTGGCACTTCCTGCCACTGTGAGGGCAAAGCAAAGGGCTCCAGGGCAGATACATAAGGGCCAGAGTGAAGTCTTTCCCCCCAAGTTGGGAATGGCTGCAGGAGACCAGGGACAAAGATGATGACCTCAGTGTGCTGCTCTACCCCCACAACACCCAAAGCCTGACAGCAGAGAACTCAGCCACCCAAACAGCCCTTGTGGGACAGCTCCTTAAACACCTGTGTGTGAGCAATGGCTCCAATGGCATCCCCCCTGAAGCACAGAACTGGCAGGGCTGGAAGGGACCTCAAGGCTCAGCCAGTCCCAACCCCCCTGCCATGGCCAGGGACACCTCACACTACAGCAGGTTGCTCACAGCCACAGCCAGCCTGGCTGCAAACACCTCCAGGCAGGAGGCTTCCACCACCTCCCTGGGCAAACTCTGCCAGGCTCTCACCACCCTCATGGCCAACAACTTCTTCCTCACATCCAAGCTCAATCTCCCCACTTCTCCTTTTGCTCCATCCCCCCAGTCCTATCACTCCCTGACACCCTCAGAAGTCCCTCCCCAGCTTTCTTGGGGCCCCCTGCAGATCCTGGAAGGCCACAAGAAGGTCTCCTATGAGCCTTCTCCTCTCCAGACTGCACAACCCCAACTCCCTCAGTCTGTCCTCACAGCAGAGCAGCTCCAGCCCTCTGCTCATCCTCATGGCCTTTCTCTGGACACCTTCCAGCACCTCCAGATCCTTCCTGGCACAGAGGCTCCAGACCTGGACACAGAGCTGCAGCTGTGGTCTCAGCAGAGTGGAGCAGAGGGGCAGAATCCCCTCCCTGGCCCTGCTGGCCACACTTCTCTTGCTGCAGCCCAGGCTCTGCTTGGCTCTCTGGGCTGCAAGTGCTCACTGCTGGCTCCTGTGGAGCTTCTCCTCCCCCAGCACCCCCAAGGCCTTTCCTTCAGGGCTGCTCTCCAGTCAGTCCCTGCCCAGCCTATATCCGTGCCTGGGATTGCCCCAACCCAGCTCCAGAACCTTGCACTTGGTCTTGTTGAACCTCATGAGTTTGGCTTGGGCACACTCCCCATCAAGGGCATCACCCCCAAGGATGCCAGGGAGGCCAGGACATTGTGCTGGGGAGCTGGTGGGAACCAAGACAAGAGTGCCATCACTTCAGCCACCCCATAGAGAATGGGAGATGCCAACAACCAATGACTGAAAGGGAGACTGTGGTGTGAAGTTCTAAATGAAAAGAAAACTCCTTAAGAGAGGGATAAATATCATTCACAGCTTTTATCTGAGCATCAGCTCAAAGTATTTCCTTCTTTTCTAATTAAAACAGGGATTTGAGGGCCAGAACAATGATCTGCAGTCAAAAGGCTCTCACAGACAGAGGGATCACACCAGCTCATTTCCTATTGAAACAATGAAATCCAACTCAGGTTTGGGAGCCCAGCATTTGTTGCTATTATTCGAGCTGGCACCACACGGCTTCTGCAGTACTTTGATGTGGCTGCCTTAGGCAGCTCATAACAGGAGTAATAACACTGAGAAATATAAACAATACTGCTGAGGAGACTGGGGGAAGGAGGGGAAGCAGAGTCCCTGGTTCAGCAGCAAGAAGCAGCATGCAGGCAGACTGAGAGAGTTGGGTTTGTGCAGTCTGGAGAGGAGAAAGCTCCAAGGAGACCTTCTGGTGGCCTTCCAGGATCTGAAGGGGGCTCCAAGAAAGTTGGGGAGAGACTTTTGAAAGTGTCAGGGAGTGATAGGACTGGGGGGGATGGAGCAAAAGTAGAAGTGGGGGAGACTAAGATTGGATGTGAGAGAGAAGTTGTTGGCCATGAGGGTGGTGAGAGCCTGGCAGAGGTTGCCCAGGGAGGTGGTGGAAGCCTCCTGCCTGGAGGTGTTTGCAGCCAGGCTGGCTGTGGCTGTGAGCAACCTGTTGTAGTGTGAGGTGTCCCTGGCCATGGCAGGGGGGTTGGAACTGGCTGCTCCTTGAGGTCCCTTCCAGCCCTGACA
The DNA here is from genome assembly GCF_026170545.1 of Melanerpes formicivorus. Lineage (NCBI taxonomy): Eukaryota > Metazoa > Chordata > Aves > Piciformes > Picidae > Melanerpes > Melanerpes formicivorus. Next base: position 571,520 of record NW_027142518.1, on the reverse strand, counting down.
GTTCCATGATTCTATGATCCTGCCTTCTCCTCTTGCAGGGTCTGGTAAAACCAACCCCAAATGTGAACAGTGCCAAGTCTGTGCTCCTGCACTTAATGGAAGGGGAGATCAGTGACAGCACAGAGAGCCCTCTGAGCCAGCTGGTGACAGGTGTGGGGCAGCCCCAGCCCTGGGCACCCCCCGGGGATGGGGAGAGATGGAGGCCAGGCTCATGGCAGGGTGGGACAGGGCTGTGGGCAGCTGGAGCCTGGCATTGCTGCAGTGCTGCTGGAGGCCTGGGAGCCTGACAGGGCATCCTGCACCCTGCTCAGGGTAGGGGCAGTCCCAGGGGCTCGACATGGGGCTCTGGGACACAAGCAGAATTGGGGGGAGCCCTGGGGAGTTAAGGCAGGGTCCTGAGCTGACGGCAGGGGGAGCAATGGCCAGCAACACTCAGAGCCAAGCCCACCACAGCTGAGCTGAATGGGGAAGGTGGAACAGAAGGACTAGAACCAGAGAAATCTCGGTTTGGCAGGGGGAGATGAAGCCTCATCTGAAGATGGGAGGGTAGGGATGACTAGGGTTTAATAACCACAGTTCTACCAGGGCCAAAAAAAAACCCCACCATCCACCCAAAAGCACCACAAAAGCAGAATGAAGTTAATATGGATAGGATAGGGTAGGATAGAATAGAATAGAATAGACCTTCAAGATCATCACAACCAACCTATCATTCAACACCATCTAATCAACAAAACCATGCAACCAAGCACCCTATCAAATCTCCTCCTAAACACCTCCAGGGATGGGGACTCCACCACCTCCCTGGGCAGCACATCCCAATGGCCAATCTCTCTTGCTGGCAAGAACTTCTTCCTCACTTGAAGCCTAAACCTCCCCTGGCACAGCTTGAGACTGTGTCCTCTTGTTCTGCTGCTGGGTGCCTGGGAGAAGAGACCAACCCCCACCTGGCTACAACCTCCCTTCAGGGAGTTGGAGACAGCAAGAAGGTCTCCCCTGAGCCTCCTCTTCTCCAGGCTAAGCAACCCCAGCTCCCTCAGCCTCTCCTCACAGGGCTGTGCTCCAGACCCCTCCCCAGCTTTGTTGCCCTTCTCTGGACACCTTCCAGCAGCTCAACATCTTTCCTAAACTGAGGAGCCCACAACTGGACACAGGACTCAAGGTGTGGCCTAAGCAGTGCTGAGCACAGGGCACAATGACTTCCCTGCTCCTGCTGGCCACACTCTTCCTGATGCAGGCCAGGATGCCCTTGGCCTTCTTGGCCCCCTGGGCACACTGCTGCCTCATGTTCAGCCTACTCTCAACCACTCCCCCCAGGTCCCTCTCTGCCTAGCTGCTCTCAGCCACTCTGACCCCAGCCTGGAGCACTGCCTGGGGTTGTTGTGGCCAATGTGTAGAACCTGGCACTTGGATGTGTTCAATCTCCTGCCCTTGGACTCTGCCCATCTGTCCAGCCTGGCAAGGTCCCTCTGCAGAGCTCTTCTGCCCTCTAACAGATCAACTCCTGCCCTCAGCTTGTTGTCATCTGCAAACTTACTGCTGATGGACTCAATGCCCTCCTCCAGATCATCAATGAAGATGTTAGAGAGCATGGGGCCCAGCACTGATCCTTGGGGCACACAACTAGTGACTGGATGCTAAGGAACATTGGGTTCAACCCAATCCAAAGCAGTTCTTCTTCTTCCACTACCAATCCCTGTGCTGAGAGCCTTCTGTGTTTGGAAGCCTGAAGCCGAGCTCCCAACCCTGAAGATTCATTAGCCCAAAGGAAGTGGTTTGCAGGGAAACAGAAAGTTAAGGAGAGGCCCAAAGAGATCTCTTTACAGGCCTAAACCCTTCAGGCATTGATGGCATTACTCATCCTGTACATGGCCAGTGGCATCAGTGGTGCTACTGCTCCAAACTGCTTCACTGAGACAACATTCAGCTGGAGAGAGCTACAACAGTAAGGGTAAATTTGTGTCTGTCAAAAAGACTTCCTCACTTCCTTCATCACACTGAGGGCAGAAAGGTAGCATGGCAGGATCTGAAACGCTGCTCCAAACCAGCCAGCCTCTGAATCATCAGATTAAGACAGTCCCCTTCAGCAGTGTCAGAGGTTATAAGGTGTGAGGAGGGGGGGAGCAAGGGGAAGCAAGGGGAACGGGGGGCAGAGAGGGGGAGCAAGGGGAAGGGGGGGAGAGAGAGGAAGCAAGGGGAAAGGGGGGAGAGAGGGGAAGCAAGGGGGAAAGGGGGGAGAGAGGGAAG